>NW_022738478.1:299879-326561 GCF_011630105.1 Anneissia japonica
AAGACTTATAGTCGAAAGTACTCGCTAACTCTGAAAATAAATTTTGTGGCATATATCTGATACCATCTGACTCGTTATTTACTGTATGTATATTTGCCTATACAGCATCACCTTTATTTGATATATATTTCCAGCCATACCTATTGTGTAATAGAGTGTATTTGACGTTATTTGAATCTGTTCAACCATGAAGCCTCTGTGGTCTAATGGTTATGACAGTGAGAGGTTGCAGGTTCAAATCCTGTCAGAGGCATTTTATTACACAATTTCTTTATCATTTGAGACCCTGTCAATGACATCATTTGAGACCCTGTCGTTGTTAAATGATGTGAACATGAAAATACTATAAGCCCCTCTTTATAGACTTCACCATACACAATTCAGCCCTATGATGTGATTTATGGGGTTATTTTCATAACTTTATGTTATACCATTACCGGTATATGTGATACCTTTCACAGTGAAAACTTTGTTTATAAAATGCATATATTTTTATTAACTCAAATGTTTCTTTTCCAGGAAAATCCGGTCCAACCAAGAAAACACCGCTCAATAATCAAGACACAGATGGGTAATTTAAAGTTTATTATATTTCTTTCTAGATTTGTTTATTTTTCCTCTTATCTGAAAAAAAGCAACAAATTAACTTGTAGGTTATGTAATTTATGTTCTGTTTATAGAATACAATCGTTGAATATTGAACGTTGCTTCTCTGTACAGTATTTATTACATTCTATCATTCTTTTTCGGAGTTGTCTTTTGTAAAAATTGTATAATTTATAATTTATCTATAGACAACAGGTGTGAAACTATTAGTATTCAGATGAAAATGTGTTCTCAAGAATGAACTGTAAATACTATAATTCAATGATAGGAAGGCCGTTGGTGATATCAACTGTTTCAACAATTAATCTCTATGTATTTTGCATTCAGTTGATGAGGTTACCTTAATCTATAGCTACTGGTAACAGAGAAGCCTAGCTTTGGAAGACTTCTCTATAAACCAGCTTATTTGACTTCTTTTGCTACCCTCTCGACACACCAAACCATATTATTTTTGTCAAAATGAATAAAATAAATAATAAAATATACCATGTCTATTGTGGTTCGAGAAGGGAAATGAAAAGATCTACTGTAATGCTGATGTTAACAGCTTTACATTGTTTAACATTTGGCAATTCTCCATAAAAAGGGGTTATATGAGGACCAAACCATTTTATACTGTATGATTACAAGTTTTAGAGTTCCACTCATTCCGGTTTACCACTTTTTAAATAGTTTCACACTTCATCATTCAAACTTCAGATCAATATCAAAAGCTTGAAGCATTTCAATAAATCTTCACTCTGTATGGTGTTGTGATTACTATGACTGACCTCAAATTCCATTCTTTTCTAAACTTCAATTCGGCTCTATCAGAGGCAAAGATCTCCAACTGTGTGGACATATTGTTGAGAAGTTCAGTGTTCAATCACATGGGAAAATGGATCAAAAGTCAATGATTCTACAGTACTATAGCAGCTTCAGATACAGTGGTGAAAGATGGTCGTTTACATTTTAGTCATTTTCTATTTGATATTATTTGAAGAATTATGAATGCTACAGTGTATATTTTCGTGATGCAAACTCCCTTCAAAATAAGAATTGAATACTTTTTGTTAAACAATATTTATTGATACTGTATTCATACTGACCATATATCACAAATATAACCTGGAAAAAATAACATAAATACCCAGTAAAAGCTAATGTTTATACAGTAAATTTTACAGTAAAATACCCAAATCTTACATTACTGTATGACATGATACTTTAGCACCGTTTAAATAATTACTGTTGATGTTATTAATGCAAAACAATTAGTTTGACAATTAAATAGTAATACGAGACCTGGAATGTAAACAAAAGTGATGAGTTGAAACTAGATACATTTCAGTTCAAGTGCTTAAGAAGAAAAGAAATTGAATAAAATAAATAATATTAATAAATTTTTGTTGGTTGTTTCTAATTCAATTCAATTCAATTCAATTTATTATATCATTTGCAACGCATACATTACATCACATAGAAAATATTGTGGCTCTTTTTAGCATGGACCAACGTCCAATTCGGCAAACAATGAACAAATGGAAAAACAGTGGATTATCAGAGCAACGGACACAATGAAATGCTATTGTATTGCATTGAGGGCCCGGATGGCTGACGGAAAGAAACTCTTTTGGAACCTGCTCGTTCGAGCATAAATTGACTGATATCTTCTCCCACTGGGGAGCAATTCAAAGAGAGAGTTACCAGGGTGTGTTGGATCTTCAATTATACATTTTATTTTTTTAAGCATTCTGGCATTAAATATGTCCTCAATATCATCCTCATTGTGACCGATTATACGAGAGGCATATTTAACAATACGTCGGAGGTCATTTCGGTCAGCCTCTGTGGTGCCACAATACCAAACAGCAATGGAATATAAAAGAACGCTCTCAATAACGTACTTGTAAAAAATAGACATAGTAATGGGCATCTGTAAAAATGAAATTGACTTTCTGTTCTGGAGTTTGAATCTGAAGAGCCCTCTACCTCAAGAGTACATGTTTTTTTTTTTTTTTTTTTTTTTTTTTGAGCAAGTTAAATATAGTGTCTATAAGTGCTAAATGTAGAGTACTGTATATAGTCAATAGCCACCATATGTGATCCAGTATTTACTTGGCTGCTGTACTATCATAAGCTTGAATTTGTTGATAAGAATTATTAAGTTATTCAGTTTTACTTGAGTCATAAGTGTCATGTTAAATCAGCTGATAAATAGTTGAAGAATGTTATGGGTTTAAATGAATGTTACATGCATGAAAGACACCGATTTAATGTGACCCAGGCGGTCACAAAGGTCACTCCACAGAGAGAATTCACCAACAAGGGAAATAATCTCACTTACTTGCTATAGTAACAAGACCCCTGGATCAATGTGGCTGTCTTAATGTGACATTAATGTGCAAAATTGAGGTACAGTAACATCTAAACATTTTGCTTCATAAGCAACCTCAAGGTTCTTAAATAACCAAATAAGCACCAAAGTTGTTGCAGTAGAATCACTGAAAGGTTTTTTTTTTTTTATTAAGGTACTATAGGTAATGATCAGCTCTAGATAAGGAAGCTTCTTGTAAGAAATTTCAAAAGGTGTTTATGTCAGGAAACTCATTTGTTTTATTATTTATTTATTTCAACAATATTTTATGAGCATGGTCCATTCATAACAACTTATTCAAACTCTCTTTGCAACTTTAAGTCACAGCTTAAGACTTATTTGTTTGCAAGTGGCTATTCACATGCTTTGCGCTTTTGATCTTGTTTGGAATTGACACCATATAAATTCAAGATATTAGTATTATTATTATTATGAGATTACCTCCAGTTCATGATATTCTACTGGGTCTTTTGAGCTATGTCTTGGCTAATTCCCGCAGCTTGGAGACACAGCACTTATTATTATTATTATTATTATTATTATTGTTCTTGTTATCCGGCCAAAGCTGATCAATTGGTACCCTCAGCACTTAACAACCTAGCACTTATATTTTTAATATTATTGCCTTTAATAGCATTTAGCTATATTTTGAGAACATTTTTGAGTAAGTTAAGGAGTGAAATGAGTGATTGCTATTTTGTTTTGCTTGTTTTGACAGTAGTGCAACATGCTTGTCTAGCTGTGTGATTGGCAGGCTTATTGTGAATAATAACAAGCTATTTAAAGCCAGTCTTAATGAGGCTCTCCACTCAACATTGCCCTGATGTGATAATTTGTTATCTTGCTGGGTGAAAGTATGCCTGTCTTTTCAGTGAAGAACGATAAGAGACTGGTTGTATAGAGGTGTAGATACAGAAAAAATAGAAAGTCGTATAGAAACACAGATGTAGAGAATATAGATGTAGATACCGTGGTCCCAAGTCTCCTGCAAGTTGTGGGAATTTTGTATCCCTCAAGAAAGCATAAAATCTCCCGAAAACTAACTTATCTGCTGCAAATTCACTGCAGTATTATCAATTGTCACCTTGAAGTCAGTTGGAGATGGGTATTCTCATGTCAGGGATAGGGGCAAAAAATGTTGCCCTGATGGTGGGTCTAATGTTTCTGATGGGAGAGGGTGTCCCCAGTGAAAGAAAAGTGGCCGTGGTCGGGCATTGCTCCAAATCTTTCGAAAGTGGTCCAGGGCACCTAAAAAATGAGTTTATTCTTAAAGGCTTGTTTTTAGAGTCAAGATACTAATATGTAGAATGTACTTTTGCTTATTTTCCTGTAATACGCACTTTTATAAAATTATGATAAATGAAAATGATTTTCAATATATAAAGGAGATAGTATGTAGAATATTACTATACCTGAGATGGATATTTGGCATGATATATGTAGACTTGAAGCTGCAGTAGAACAAACCGTAAGCTGAAGTAGCTACTGATGTAATCTGTTATGCATAGCACATATTTGTCATACTATTAGTATTTGAAATGAATTAATTAATTACAAAGTAAAATTTATAACCTCAGAGAACAAGCTGACTGGATTCATGAATGAAATAGAGTACATATGCGAGAAAAATTTACTAGGGCTTGCTGGCTGCGGCCTTGCCGTGAGAAATGCTACTGCTACTCTAATAGATGATTTACGAGAAAGCTTTACGCTCAGTATCTCCGACTATAGCATCTGGAGAATCATACCATACTATTAGTGGAATAGATAGTCATAAGTCGTAATATGATTTATGCAAATGCAACAAAATCATGAAGCATTACAATGAATAAAGAATAGGAATTGTAGGATTCTGAGAGAACCTGTGAATCGTCTGATAGTGATATTAAAATAAGTAAAAAAATGGAAAATAATCTTCCAGAAATGTGTGGTGTCAGATATTACTTGGTCCTTATATAAGGTTGTTGAACGAGAAAAGGGGGAAATCATTCTGAAATGTGGAGATGTCAGGTCTTTGCTCTTACCTAGGGTGGCTGACCGTATGAACAATAGTTGGGAATAGGGGAAGGGGGAATCATTCAGGAATGTGTAGATGTCAGGTCTTTGCTCTTACCTAAGGAATAGGGGAAGGGGGAATCATTCAGGAATGTGTAGATATCAGGTCTTTGCTCTTACCTAAGGAATAGGGGAAGGGGGAATCATTCAGGAATGTGTAGTATGAGAAGTCTTTCTCCTTTATCCAGGGTTGTTGACCGTATGTACAAGATTTGTTAATGGGGATTTAAGGAACATGATATTTAATTCTTCTGTATGCAGTTTGTAATTCAATTTTGGCAAAAATCTGATCCAAAGTCAATATTCTGAAAGTGTTGTTTTGTTTTAGGGGAATGCATTGTGTTTACTAATGTTCCAATGTTCTTTTATCAATGACCAGGGGTGTTACTTTCATCCATGTTCATTTATTAATTGAATTATTCATTCATTTGATTATTCATTTATTTATTCATTCATAATTTCATTCATTTTAAGTATAACTATATTCCAATTCAGATTCAAGCATCAAGTAAAATAGTTCAATAGTAATTGGCATTTTCATATGTATATTCATTAGGCGAAACTTTTTTATACCTTGTTTCGTGAACTTATTTTTGTATAGGTCGTCAGAGGAGGGCGGTATAACATATTTTTCTTACTTTGGCGAGACTTTTTTTATACCTTTTTAGCGAATCTTCCGACTGCAAATATTAATGATTTTGAATAAAAATAAAATTATATTTTTGGCCAATTAGCGTACCCGCCGCCACAAAAAAGTGGAAATTTTAGAAAGCGTTTCTTTATTTTTATTATGCCTTGAAATCTCCAAAGATAAGATGTATATTTCCTACTTTACATTTACCAAGAACTTTTTATTTTTATTTTCTCCTCCGTCTGGATGCTTTTGGCAAAATTGCTAAATAAGAAAACAGAATTTTATTTTTATTTTTATTCTGCCCTCCTCCGATGATCTTTAAAAAAATAAGTATGTGAAACAAGGAATAAAAAAAGTCTCGCTTACCAATAATGGTTTTGCCAAAAATATTAATGCCTGAGGAGAAAATAAGATTAAAATGTTAATGTTGAATGTAAACTGTGTAGTAATGGGATGGTTACATGATTTAAGTGTATAATTAAGAACAAATATACACATATTCATGGAGATTTCAAGGCAGCGGGCGTAATAAAAATTTCCATATTTATGTGGCGGTGGGTGTGGTAATTGGCCAAAAATAAAAATGTATTTTTATTTGAAATCATTAGCGGGTGCCCGTTTCTCTAAACAAGGTATAAAAAAGTCTAATTAATTGGTTTAATACGTATTCATTTTTTATTGGAACTTAATCATACACTAAATCATGTTCTTATTCAATCATGATTGTACATTCAAAATCAAGACACTAGCATGCAGAAGCGGAAAGGTTGACAAATTCAGTAGAAACTTAAGGATCTTTGGAAGAGAGTCTCAACTGACCACCACTTCCTCATATTGTTATCTCACAGGCTTGCCTTGTCAAAGTCACTATTAAGCAATGCAAATCTGTGCTTAATTTTGGTGAGACAGTATCCTGACTTGATGAGAAAATATCATTAACCAATTGATATTTTATTATACAGTTAGTTAGTTTGGCATCATGTGAAATGTTTGAGGAATCGTAATTCGGATGTGGAATATATATTTAGAGCATGGACTGTAGTTGCGGTTACTGTGCCATTGATATTATAGTTGGAAGACACTAAACAGACATCCATTTTGTGTCCAGGGGACATCCAACCTCTTTCACTTTGCACTCTGATGTGTTAGTCATTGCACATGTGAGCTGAGTAAAAATAAGCTGGCGAGGACCATAAGTACACTGTTACATAACCCTCTTTTTAATTTAGTCCGCCTGATTGGTACAAAAATGGTGGCTATGGGAATCTCGTAGTGGGGGAAGAGGTATTTAAACACGTGCAGGCCAGTGGAATCCTGTTTGCAAATTTGGATTTACAGTACTGTGTTATTACCATACTATGTATAGGTAAGGTTATTTTGAAACTATGTCTAGTGTGAGCTTTCAACATATTTTTTTTCCAATCCTATTTAGTATGTAACGCAGTGTTCTCATATTGCTTTGTTAGTAGGCTAGATTTCTTTGTTAATGGTTTCTAACTGACAAATATAATGGGATTTTGAAAGCAAATATGCCTCTGTATTATTATGTGTGCATGCGTATTAAACATATGATACTCAACTATACTAGGTGTCATGTGTGTATGTATATTGAACATAATACCCAACATTGTTAGTTTCTGTTAGCTATTTGTTGCTAGTGAGCTGTATTATTAGTTTTTAGTTGTTAAGCTAAGCTCATGTCGGTTCTGGCAACTTAACAGAACTCAACACAACTGACTTCTGGTAACTGGCCACTGAATGTAGTGACTGGAAGTTGTGTTATTGAGGTAACTGCTGGAGTGCCCTTGCGATCAAATGCAATTAGAAAATCTCCAGTTCCACCGAGTTCTATTCTTGCCCAGTTGCCCAATTGCCCAGTTCTATCCAATTCAACTCTGCTTAACTTGCAGTTGCAGTGACACTTTCTGACAAGCAGTTTAATGTGATCATGTCTCTGATCTGGTTACAAGGTTTTCCACAAATACTGGTAGTGTAGATGGAATGTCAACAAATTTGATATAATTCTGTAGCAAAAAATAATATCTCAATCATCATTTTACATAAATGATTGAATATAGGCCTAGTAATAGTAGATTATATCTATAAATGTCAACAAATCAAATTTGATATAAATTTGTAGTGCAATTAATAATATATCATTAACAATACAGCACAGTATGTCAGTACAGTATTATTACATATTAAAAGTTTTTGTTTCCTTGGTAACCAGTTCAATTCCATCACTACTCTGCATGTTACATGTTGAATTGCAAGTTTTATGGAAGAGACAGTTAATGGCGTATCTAGGAGTCTTTGAAAATGGAGGGGTGGGGTTATGATGGGGGCACAAAAGTGAAGTTTGGGGGTTCAGTGATTAGGTGAGGGGTTACTAGCTTTGCAAGATAAGATTATTTTTTAACTACTTGAACATGATTTTGTTTGGGGGGATTGTGGGGGTGCGAGTATTTTTTTGGGGTGTCCAATGTCCCCTTCAAGATACGCCACTGGCAATGCATGCTAAAGCACACAGTATACTCTTTGGAAAGAGCAGGAGATTATCTGCCAATGTACTGCGCAGTGACGACCAGGAAGATTCCTTCGGAAATAAGTGCTTTTGTTATCCTAACCATGTTTTAACTCATAGAATACCAAATCAGGTGAAATATAGAAAGTAGAGATTGACAAATGAACCCTAGCACCCCTAGCATATGGTACAAGAGTGGTCTCCATAAACCTGGAGCCCAGAGCAAACAGAGGTCATTCCCATGCACTTTATATAAATTGATTTGATTGCTTGATTGACAGTTTCCCCACAGAAATATTCCCTCTAGGACCAATTATTTTGCCTGTATGTGATATAACTTGCCATGAATTTAATTTTTCTATGAACCATTGTTTTTCTTTTGCTAGATTTTCAGCACTCCACCATGCAGCTCTGTCTGGGAACTGTAATGTGTTACATTGCTTGTTGGATAGTAACCTGGTTATTGTGGACATCAAAGACAACAAAGGTGATTATATTATTACCATAAATCTGTTCACATTATCAAATTTTCTTTGACAAAGAAACTGTTGTATGCCCATATATAGTCATGAGTTGCCCATATATAGTCATGAGTTGCCTATATATGGTCATCATGTGATGTCATCCTAACCATATTTAGGCATGTCACGTTTTTGTCAAATAAAATTTTATAGTGTGGACAGGGCTTAATAAACTTTTTTTAGTAAACTCATAAACCTAGGTCCACTTTAGCTTGACCATTTTATCGATTATGAATGCAATTCAGTTGGAGAGGTACTACGTAATATGGAGATGTCATTGTACTAAATTATTTTTTAAATTTACAGTAGATGATGATAATCAATCAATCAACATGGATTTATATATATATATATTGCCAATGTCCATGGCAGAATTCAATGTTCAGTGCTGCTATTGTATGATAATGGTACAGACATAGATGATGTCATATTACGCCCAAATATGAGCGTATCACATTTGTTTGTGACATACAAATTGATAGTGTGGACAGAGCTTTATAGAAGTCTGGGGTCGTGACCTTGAATTAATAAGCTGATGAATTTGATTATTATTGATCTTTACTGTTTTTGGTAAATATATGAAATACAATCTGCTGTATATTACACATGTCTAGGACAAATTGTAACCATGGTTACCACTGTCGCTGTAAATATGTTATTCTGGTCATAATCAATATACCACATTGTTTTGAAATTATTCTGGTTAATATATGACAGGTAAGAAATATAAATTTAATTGAAATTGACTTTGACAAATGTGGCTCGATGGTTGGCAGGATAAACAGATTCTTTTACAAGGAACTTCATTTTGAATAAACTACTAAAGTTTTTGCTTTGGTAAACATTTTGATGAATTTGTTCATTGTACTGAATGTACAAATGGTAAAAAACTTTTGCAATTAATAATTACCGGTAGTACAAAATGTTTTCATTAATTTTTTCAAGGTAATAATAACATCATAAATGTATTATTGTGAGGGTGTAACTACCAACATCTGAATGGAAATTAGTTAACACATTTATTATTTTTATTGAAGATTAAGAATAACATGGTACAGTACTTAGCAAGTGATCAATGAATGAAATTAATAATAATAATAATGATATTCGTAGTACAATAATAGTGATTTTTGATAACAAAACATTGGCGAAAACATAAAAGAATTTAGGATATGATTTACAATTCTGCCTACAGTATCTTACTCAATCCTTCTCATTATTTGTTACTCAAGCACACATTCCACGGAGATTGACTACTCATTTGTCATTATCCACCATGCCCTCGTTTGTACAAGAACATATTTGAGATATGATATCATAGCAATCTAAAATGATGCAAAATTTGAGCTAAGATAATAAGCACGACCAACATTTTCCAAGTGAAAGTAACATTTCTCTTTGCTATTATGTACCTGGATAAACAATGTCATACATTTAAATTATTCATACTTTCAAGTATTTTACATGATTTTCTTTGTATCTATTTTAAAATAGTGTATTTCCTGCAGCTACTATTATTCTGTGACATTAAAAAAAAACTTGACATTTAACATTTTTTTTTTATTCCAAAGCTAGGTAAGTTTTATAAGCTATTTAAAAAGAAATCTCTTGCTAATTGAAAGAAGTCAAAATAATACCAAAACCAGTCAAGTTTGAGGATTTTTGTAACAAAATGTCTGTGAATAATTGAAAACTATTGTTTTTTATGTGTGATCCATTGAAAATTAATAGCTTCTAATGAGCAATTAATATATGTGGAGATTTAGCTTTAAGAAGATGTTAAAAATAAAAAATAACAATGGCAGGAAATGATGACGGGGTGTGCTAAAGTACACATAAAAACAAGTGAGATATTGTTAATGTGGTTAACAATAATTAGTTAAAGCCAAATTACTGTGAATAATTTCCTTTCCTCCTAAACATTATATTTTTATTACTTGAAGTACTTGTTACTTGGTACTTCTACTGTATAGCGCTTATTCCTTGCCGCTAACTACCCTCCACTGTGATCAATATTTCTCTCAAGCACAGCCCATCCCAACTAAAATCAACAGTAGTTTATTTTTCTTTTTGAGAAGAGTAAGTAAAATATGAAACATTTTGTTCCATTCCCTTCAGCATCATATTGTGGCACGTAATGTGTTTCTTCTTCATCTGATTTGTTTCTTTTGTTCAACTTGTATTGTACATATGTTGAAAGTGCTTATAAACCTACAGTATTATGCACTATAAAAGTCTACATCCATTACCATTCTCATTAAATGACAAATTAAGTCTGTCTATATCTGATTTTATGATGAACTGAAATCACCCCAAATAATAATGTATTTTATATTGTCGTACTATTATATTGAAAAAAACTTTCTTTTCATTTATAATATGACGAGTCAGATAGTAATTTCCAAGCCATTATTATCTCAAAAAGTACTACCATAAACTAGAGGGCGTCCTTCAAAAGAACATAAAAGATGTTCAAATCGAAGGTGTGCTGCGTCCATAGAACCTATGTTCGAGTTTCAAACTCTATTTGAATTTTTTAGGGTGCTCCCGATTTCATGGTAGTACTTTGCATTTCGTTCATAGCGTGCACACAAAATAAGTATTTCTATACTCTTTAGTTCTATTGTACCTCACTCTACATGCCTCATTTTGTATAACAAACTTTTCTTTCTGCTGTCTTTCAAAAAAATTCCTCTTTTAAAACATCTGTGTACCTTGCATGTTATTGAAGCATTGTTTAATGACTACTACTACTACTGCTCTGTCTATACATTGTGCTTGTAAAAAATCATAGAAAGGATTTTTTTTATAATTATATAACAGAATACTCTTTAAAATCATTAGGAATATTATTCTTACCATTTATAGTTTGCACCAGCAGGGACATCATAAAATAAATCAATAGTGGTTATATTCGGACAAAGTACAATGCCATTAATAATAAACCAGCTATGAATAGATGTGTAAGTTCGTTTTCTTGGTCTTTGCCGTTAGTATCCAAATAAGCAATTACCACATTATACACATATGTACGCGTTGAACAAACAGTTTTGGTTGATGATGTTGACTTGAGTATATTTGCGTATTTTCTCATGTTACTTCTAAAAGTTTTAATGATTCAGAAATCAAACAAAAAGATTCAACAAGGGTCATTAATTGAACTGATTTGCCCAGTTAATCTGCGTACATTATATTGGGTATATTCTCATATTTTAAATCAGTTTAAGAAACTAGGGCTTGTTCATTCATTTTAGACAATGCACACTAGAAATAATTTAGTATTACTGCAATGTTTAAAAAATCATTGGATTTGTAATTCAGCATATTTGGTTCAACTGCTACACTCTTTGAAAGTGGAATCTAGACTGACAAGTGAAAGTTGGATACAATAAGAGGAAAGATGAACAAATTATTAGTAAACTCTTGTTTTTGTATGGACTTCTTAGTAATCATAAAGAAACATACAGTACATCTTAGAAGTAACCGATAAAAATGAAAGTGAAGTAAAATGTGGCAAAGACAAGCCAAATCAGTCACTCTTTACAAATCCAGTTTCAGAGATAACTACATATATCATGCTATGCTGTTATTTCCCCAATTTTCAATGTTAAAACTACAATTTTTAACGATTTACTGATGATTTCTGCCTGAGAACTTCCAAAAATCATAAACTTAGGAGGCTGATCTCTCAAGTTGTTCTTTAAACAGCTGTATGTTTAAACTCATGTAACTTCATAAGGAAATGTCAGATTTAAATGATTTTTTAACCATTTTATAGCTTTCATGTGTATAATCCTGTATTAATAACTAAAAATCAATTTTTGCAACGAATGCCTGGTTTGGCTTGTCTTTGCCACATATATGTTCTAACCATGGTCTTTGGCCTAGATCTCTGATGCCTCACTACTGAACCTCATTATTACAGTGTTTGTGAGTGAGAGATTGCACAGTAATGACAGTAAGGTGATGGTAGTGTATTTGTGGTACGTCGCGTCTCATGCTGTGCTGTTTATTTGAATACGATATCCTACAAGTCTTCACTGTGAAATCTGACCCCGATTGCAACGTTCAACCGCATTTCGTAAGCTTACTGTACATAAATATTAAATATGTTTGTGTATATAATGTACATGTTGTGTCTTGGGCAGATCTCAAACATCAATTTACACATTCTAAATAACATTATTTTAAATCCTTTTGTTAAGTGTATGTACTGTTGCTTTTTTAATGGATTTCTTTCTAGGATTTCTGTTCTACAAGAGTGATGATAGTAATTTTAGTTGCTAAGATCATTTTTTGTTGCAAGGATAGCAACATTATATAAACATTAATATTAATACTATAGAGCTGTTTTCATCGATGATAAACCCCCTCCCCCCAAAAAGTGAGATAAATACATATAAATAAAATATAAACAAATATAATTAATAAATATTAATGTTAATGGTCTACATTCTAAATAAGTAAAATCAATGTAATATGTTCTATATTGATTTTATTGCAGATCAGTGTTTTACATGGGTAGGCCTATTTTACTTTTTAGGATTTCTCCATAGATAATACAGTATACTGAAAGGTAAACTGAGGGAATTGTAGACCTATTGGTAGGTTCAAGCTTCATGCATACAAGTTCCAGAACACTAAATATTATCAGGCACATGGACTTATCTTTTTATTTAATTAAGTATTATCTTTAAAACTGGATGTTTAGTGCTTGGTGATAATTGGTTCCATCAGTGATGAGGAGGACAACAGCTGGACTTGTTGCCACAGCTGCTCTCGTTCATTGATGGATAAGAAAACGCTTCTCAATAAAAAACGAATGTGTTTAAAAGTCTTTTTACAGGTCAGTTTATTAGGATGTGGCAGACCTAGAGGTCATTAGCATCTGGAAGCCTTTAGATATTGTTAAAGAATTATGCAATAATAATATAGGTTAATGTAATAAATTGATAAAGGTTAATTTTCAGAATTAAAAAGTCAAAATAGGTAATTAAAAGAATAATAACAATACATAAAATTGATAATTATGAACTAGCAATTTATATTTTTAGTTGTTATTATCTTTAATAGTGGACAGAATATATATTATAACAGTAATAATATTAATGTAACTGGAAGAACTGGAGAGGGTCAGTGCAAACTGGTGGAAGAGATAATAAGGGACCTGGATTGGGTTGGTGCAAGAGGGGAAAGATATAAGCTGTGGAACTGGAGAGGGTCCATACCAACTGGTGAATTGGATTGGATTGGATTGGATTTATTCGGTGTAAACACCAAGGATAGCCCACGAAAGTCTAGAAGACGACTTATTTTCAGTAGGGTCCTTCAGGTGGTGATTGGGCAGTATACCAGGAGACAATTCCCTGCTGTTTTTCGAAGAGTGTTCTGTGTTATTTAACATGCACATGGGCCATCAATGCACACGGGACCAAGGGCTTAAACGTCTAGTCGAAAGACGATGCGCTATTATAACTTGTATTTCAGCCCTCCAGCTGAAACACAAGGAGAGGCAGCGATGAGAATTGAACCGGGGACCTAGAAATCTCCACGGTTCAGCGCACACACAGTGGCTACCACCAGATTAGCCGACTCAGCTAAGCTGCTCTCTCTGAGCTAAGATGCTCCCTCTGAAAGATGAAAAATACTGAGGGAACTGAATTTGGTTCATGCAAGAGATGAAAGATACAAGCTGTGGAACTGGAGAGGGTAAATGCTAACTGGTGAAAGATACTGAGGGAACTGGATTTGGTTCATGCAAGAGGTGAAAGGTATAAGCTGTGGAACTGGAGATTTCATGTCAAATGGTGAAAGACACTTTAGGAAACTGGATTTGATTCATGCAAGAGGTGAAAGGTACAAATTGAGGAACTGGAGAGGGTCCATGCTAACTGGTGAAAGATACTGAGGGAGCTAGATTTGGTTCATGCAAGAGGTGAAAGGTACAAGCTGAGGAACCGGAGAGGGTCCTTGCTAACTGGTGAAAGATACTGAGGGAACTGGATTTGGTTCATGCAAGAGGTGAAAGTTACAAGCTGTGGAACTGGAAAGGGTTCATGCTAACTGGTGAAATAAGAATATTAATGTTGAAAATGTATAAATATTCAAAAAAAGTTTTAAAATAAAATCGAAGAGAAATGTGTAAAAATGATCAGTGTAGTCAAATTGAATGTCAGCCAAATCCAAGATCTAAAATATGATTTGAACAGAATATTTTGGTTTCGGAAAGCAAGCATCATTGATGCCTTTCAGTCAAATATATCCCAGTTACTGACAAACCATGACGTACATATAAATTAGAAATGCGCAGAATACAACCTATACTAAGTATCTTATTAACCCAGGTACCTCGCCAATCTTTTACATCATGAATTCCACAAATTACAATTGAGCTTGTAACAAGAAGAGCAGGGTGATTTCTAGTCATGTGATATATTTGTAGCGTAACTTGTGATTGGATGTGTGTATACTTCACATGTGACCACGTTGCATGATTATAATGAGGAAAATGTCCACGCAAGATTTTATGTCATGTGATATATCAATAGATGTGTTATTGGGTGCGTGCATACTTCACATCATGTGACCACGTTGCTTGATTATAAACTTGTAATGAGGGAAATGTTGATGGTCCACTATAAGGTCTTATGCACTAGAGTATCTAAGAGTATGGCGGAGATAATTGAGAGAGGAGATGGGAAGCGTGTAGCATGTAGCTGGAAGACTGGTGATATGAGATGATTTTTAATTACTTGAGTGCAATTTTTTGCTCAGCAAATTTCCCGTGGAGCCTTGGGTGTCAGGGGATGGTGGGGGGGAGTGTGGGGTTAGTATGCAAAGTTTTTCATCAGAGGATGGGATATATCATTGAAAAATGTTTATGCCTCAATGGCTTACTAAAATTTAATGATTATAGAATGATGAATCAAAATAATAACTTTAATTTGATATCATTGTTTGTCATCAGTGTCATCATTAATAAATTTCTAATCAAATTTTAAAATCTCACAAGATTACATCAGTTGAACTATACTGAGTTAGTAAGCAAGGTAGCGAAAATTAGGTGAAGTTTAGATTTTAGTTAAAATGTTTTAACATCAAGTTCTCGTAATCTCAAAAGCTCCAATGAGGGCAGTATAATAGAGGCAGTAGAGTGTATTGGCAACGAGGGCAGTATAATAGAGGCAGTAGAGTGTATTGGCCCTAATGGCTGCCCATACAAAAAAGATCTATTTATTCAATCAGCTGAGTGTTTCTAGAGCTCCTCAATGGAGCTAGAATCAAACCAAAAAAAAAAAAAAAAAAAAAAATCAATTAAAAACAATTGCATGAATGCATTAATTGAGTAATTAATTTTAAAGACTAAAAACAATTAACCATAAATAAATTCTACTCTAACCATTTGAGATTTCATTGTGACTCATTCCCTTCTTATAATGGTAGTAATATGAATACTTATAGATTCATGTTGATTAATAATATATTTAGTTTGTTTACCCATTTGTGAGTGTTACTATTGATTTACAAATTGAAGTGCTTTCAAGATGTTTATTAATTATGCAACTTATTGAGTACTGGTCTACACTCAAGTGAAGTAATCAAACCAGCATTCACTTCAGAATTAGTTGTTGACTTAAATAATATAAACTTAACTATTTTAATAGCAAACCTGACATGCAGAAAATTTCAACATAACACCTTTAGGGTTAATGCTGATATTTGTTTGGACTACAGTAGCCTAAAATAGAGTGTATGGTGTGGTAGCTATAGGCTTAGAGAATAAAAACAGTTAATGTAAATAGCAAGATAAATTAGATGAGATTCTGTCTGTGTTTCAGCATCATTTTGTTTCATTTAAAGAGGGTCCATACAAATTCATGAAAGATACAAATTGGAGAACCTGGGGAGGATCCATGCAAGCTGGTATAAACTACCGTATTGTAGTAGAATTGGAGGGATCCATGCTAGTGAAAGATTCAAATCAGTGAACAGATTTTACCAAATTGTTCACATACTTTCAATTTCAAAACATGAGTTGAGTCCCTTATAATGGATTTGTAGTAAATCATGGAGATAATGAAGGAAGTGATCATGTCAGATCCATAATGCCAATTGCTTCCTGACAAGAAAATACTTTGGAATAGACCCTTGAGGGTGTAAGAACATCCGACCTTGCATTGACCCGCCCCGTAAATTGAACCTTAGTGATTTATTTATAGACATAAATCATATTCAAATAATTTCATGTGGCTTTGTTATGTTCACTTATTTGCAACAGGTTTGAATAAATTGCTGATAATTATATAAAACAATAATAATAAATAAAATAAATAATAATAATAAATTGTACTAAACGATAATAATGAAAAAATAAAATCATAATTATATAAAACTAGTGAGTAGCTAGTACACATTTTAAACAAGACTTTTATTCCTTTTTTAGCAAAGTTTTTAAACAAACTTTCAGAGCAGGTCAGATAAAAGATAAATGAAAATTATTATCTAATTTAGCAAAAGTTGTTCTACAAAAATCATGTAATATATTAATCAATGTATACAGAAATAAACAATAGGCCTATAAACATGTCCAAACAATTGTTATATTTTACTCTCAAACATTATCTTGTCTTTAAAGTCACAAATGCAACTACTGTAGTAGTACATGCTTTTATCTTATGAATTTAAGTACTGGCACATAGCAATAATCTACGTATACATCCACTACTTGATTATCATTTTTTTCTCTTTCTCTCTCTGCTTTGCATGATCCAAAGTTGATCATTAAATGGAAATGTCTAGAATTACGGCAATGAGTGAATTATTCTACAGTATAGATTTGCCATCAAAGGCCGTCACTTACTAAACACACTGTAGATAGCTTAATGCTGTGTGTGAATATTGATCATTCGACGTTTCTCTGCTTATTATAGGGATGCGACCAATCCACTATGCTGCTTGGCAAGGTAAACTCGAGCCTGTGGTGCTACTACTAAAGGCAGGTGCTAGCCCTGATGACGTCTCCTTAGAAGGGGATACGCCCCTTCATCTAGCTAGCCAGTATGGCAGTGTCCAAGTGGTATGTTTTTGCTTTTACTTTGTTCTTTAGACTGTTGATTATTTGATTAAGTCACAAAATGATTTGTTAGTGATAATGTGATTGATTGAGTGAAGTATATGTAGCTGCTGTGCAGTTTACTTGCAATGATTTGGAAGGAAATGTTTTATTTTATCAATACGATATAGATAGCTTTATAATTAATATAGTGATGAAGTTATTAATAATATTAATGTTTATCAATTTGTCAAAACCTTGCAGTATATAGTTTTTAAAATATAGAACAACAATTATTAGTAATTATGATTGATTATTTTGATTGAGGATGTTATTATGTAATTAGTTTATGAGTAATTTTAAATTTGTTGAAGGATTAGCTTAAGTCAAGTTAATATTATGTTGCAAATACCGTAGTCCCTCCTACTTTACGCCCAATTTTACTTAATAGCCATTTCTTGGCCGAAAGCTCAGGGTATAATTTGAATGAAGAGCTTAGTTGACTTTTACAAATAATAAATAATGTATTGGCTTTTAATTAGACGAGCAGTGCTGAAAAATTTCCTTTTTATTGAAAAGAGGTTCTCCAGGAATAAGCCCGCTCCCAAAAGTTTTGTGTTGAAGTGGGTTTGGGAAGGGAGGTGCGCTTATACCAGAGAAATTACAGTAGTCAATTAAATGAATAAAATTTGTCTTAGTGGTGGTGTGGTAGTAAACATTCTCTTAGGCAGCACACAAGGTAGCAAAGTATCATTAGTCAAGGATTTGTTTACTTATTATTTTAATTACTTGAATGATTACATAATTGGTAGATAATTTTTGATATATTGATCTGAGGGTATAATTGATTTTGTAATTTATAAACTTAACACTTCTGTAATTACAAATTGTTTTAATGAATAATTCTTTCATTTGTTTCCGAAGGCTAAAATATTACTGCAGTACCATGCTGATCCAACTATTAAAAACAAGGCCGGAAAAACAGCACTGGATTTAGCTGCGGAATTTGGTAAACTAGTGGTCGTAAACCTTCTCTTAGGTAGCACGCAAGGTGGCAACCTTATAGCGCCACCAAGGACACCAATGAACGTGAATATGCATACTCCTTTACATCTTGCTGCCAAAAATGGACATAGTGATGTCATTAGGTAAGAATTTAATGGATTTTTTAGGGATTTGATGGTGATATTTAGATTAATATTAAATTATGCTGAGATGTTTCTGGTATAGTTACATCTGTTTGACACACCTTGATGCAGATCACCTAAAGGCCACTGTCCGTACTTATCTAGATCTAGAACTTAACAAATATGTAGTTCTTAAGTTTTTTTTTTTTATGAATCATGTCTCACTGTATTTCAGACTATTTAAGTATTATTTGACAAACATATGTAATATGCCTAAATATGGTCATGATGACATCACATGAACATGTATACGCACATCATTACTATGTATATTTATTTATTAGACCAACAAGGTCGGGGGAAGCTTAAGCAAACAAAGTCAGCTGCCCCCTATAAGCATACAATAGTTTTTTGTCAAATGGCATTGTGGCATATTTCTTGCTGCTTTGCCTCCAATCTGTAGACATCTTTTGACAACTGTTCTCGCTGTTTCCCTCTGGCATTCTACGTTGCTGCTTATATTCCAGGAACATCCTTTGCTCCTTCCATTTATCTCCGTAGATGCCTATTCAATGATATTTAAAAAAATACATTAAGAATATATAGATATATAAAGAAATGGATTGTAAAACAATATAATAAAATATGTGGTGATATGCATCATTGGCCTGCTTATAGCTACCTTGAGGTCAATATGCAGTGAAACAGTGCACAGTAAGTAAGATGCAAGCATTTTATGAGAAATGTTTGACTGAAAATTGAAGCTATGATAGGACTAGATTCAACTGTCTGTGAAATTGAGTAGTATAGTGATGATATGCTATTAGAATTTTAAAGTAAGCAAAAGGATTTTTATTATAAAAATATGTATTCATATACTGAAAATCTCTTTCCTTTGCTAGATCTTCATTACTTTTCTAATATAATCATTCATCTTAATATGTTATACATTACTCTCATACATTCAAAAGAAGACTATTGCCTTCTCCTTTTCCATCATTCTTATTCAGCATTTTGATTTCCTACATTCCAGTTGAAATATATTTGTGTATATTATAATGTCCAACCTATTATTTAGCATTCATTTCCAATGTAACCTTCTCACAATGGGTGAATCTTCTACTTAAAGTGTCCTTATATTTTTAATTCTTCCTCAGTCCATATAGAGTATCAGTATCATGGCCCAACAAACTTGGGTTTTTAAAATAGGAGTAGACAAATATACACAGATGCTTTACATATACTAAGTGTGATTATGAGGTTTAGTGAGTGGAGTGGTTTTGGTCATGAGAACAAATCTTGTTATGATTGCAACAATTGAACCCAGGATCCTAAGAATGAAAGGCAGGCACCTATACCACCACTCCATTCAAGTCCACTCCATACATTATCACAGATATTTGGGGCAATTATCGATATTATTTAAAAATATATTGTAAAACAGTTCTCTTGCTATGTAGGTTTTGATCACAATTTCTGCTGTTTCAACTCATTGTAAATTTTTCCTCATTCAGTGCAAGTACCCCTAGACCCACAATATTTGAGAGCACAAAACAAATTTGCTGAAAGCAAAATTCAACATTACTAGTAAAAATGAAGAAAAGGCAGTTACCACTTATACTTAAGTAAATTGTATCGTAAATTGATTGGTGTTGCAAAACCTGTCAGCGTTGACTTAATGGGGAAAAACAACGCATCAATCAGCTAATGAGAGCATCGTTATGAAGGATTTCACTTAGCTGAGAAACAAAATCTGTGATCTGACGTGTGACAATGACTTGTATTCACTGGAATTTATTCCTGAAGTCAAGTACACACTTAAATGATCTTCTTAAAATCATACTATTTTGGAAAAATATCAGTGTAAGATTTTGTTTTATGTCTTGATAGTCTGATGCACTGACCAATATAATGGATAGGAAAATATATTTGATCTTTCATGCCCAACTAATTTTTAGATTATTATGAAATTATTACAAAATTGTGTAGTACACAAACTAACGTTTGCTAGGGACTTCTTCCTACCTGCATAAACACCATCCCTGCTACAGACAGCTGGTGAAACACACTCCAAAATCAATGAACATTTGTTCTTTATTGCTTTGATGAGTATTTGCCTTACCCTTCAATGCTTCCCTGTCTGATCCTAACTGCCGGCCTTTGGTTTCTATTGTTCTGAAGGTCTTAAGCTTTGAATCTAGTGCTTCAAAAGGCCTACAAGAGTCATAGTGCTATGCAAACTGTGTTTTGTAGTACACTATGTTTTGACTGAGCATGCTCACAATTCAATTGAATTACTAAATATAGGGTTGTAGCTGCAGAAAGAAAAAGGGGGTGAGCGGTAGACATTATCAGGCTGGGTGGGTGATAACATTGGTAAATGAGAAAAGGTTTTAAGAATGAGCAAAGGAGTCAATAAAGTTTAGTGGAGGGCCAAGATATTACCTTTAGACTGGGTGGAAAACTTGAAGGCTGGGTGGCCTGCCACTTTGCCCACCGGTACGGTATATACTGTATCAAGACAGTCAAAAACCTTTAAGCCTGGTTCTCACGAGAGACCTAGTATTCGTATCGGGAGCTAACCGTTAGCGCTAACCGTTAGCACCTGTGTGAGAACGCCCGATCGGTTAGCGCTAACCGTTAGCGGTATCCGGATACCGCTAATGGTTAGCAAGCGCTATCGGTTAGCAAGTGAGCGCGTTTCTATCATCAACCAATCGCACATATGCGTTTACAGTTTCCAGTTTCTTATTGGCCAGTGATTCGATCATCATATTCTTGCTATCCAGATCAGGATTTTCTCGTATGGACGCACGGCAGCTAACGGTTAACAGGATCCGGATCCTGCTAACCGTTAGCTGCCGTGTGAGAACATAGCCAATATTGTAGTCTTTATATATTACATACAGTAGGCCAGAATAATTTTCTATAATTCAGGCTTCTATTGTTAGGTGTTTGTATTCTTTGTCTTGATATTTATACATTTTTAAAAATTCTTTTGTGCCCATTCAAATTCCAGATTTCTGTTCAAAGAAATGTCGAAAAATCTAGTACCAAAATGTAATCATTGTGCAACATTTTACTAATTAAATACTTTAATTGTTTTTGATTTAACGTATGACAATTAGCCGGACCTCACAAGCACGGTCGATTTAATTTGTGGTTAAAAAGATGTATTTTCCATGATATTTAAACATTACTGCTTATACACACAAAATAGTTATAGTAATGTGTTAGCCTAATAATATTTGTAAATAACGTGTATGTAAATAAACAAATTGTAATTTACATACACGTGACAATGCTAACCATGAACCAAAATAATGATAATCTTCAATTCAAATTACATTCTTAAGGAGAAAAAATTAATTATTCAAAAGGCCGATTATTCGTCTAAGTTGGAAATGCAGCGACCATCATTTTAAATTTATTTTAGGAAGATGAAGTCAATGTACACATGTCAAGAAGTATAGCAGACATCTTTGCTGGGAAATTTATTTGAAAGTAGATGAGGAATTTGTAAAGATATTTTTCAATGGCTTTGAAATTGCTCTAGTTATCTGTAGTGTAGATTTATACACAAGGAGATGAAGTAGATGCAAAAATGTTATTAAGACACGAATCAATGTGACTAGACATCTTTGTCATCATTATCATCGTCATCATTATCAGCGACTGCTTCATCATCATTACCATCGTCATCATCATAAGGCCAGAAAAAAAAATGTTTGTCTGCTCTTCTCCACCCACCCCTAACTCACTGAAAATAAATAGGGGTGTAAAAACCAAAAAACTTCAAAAATTTTATTAGCTTTTTCCTTTATAAATTAAAAAAATGTGAGTGAATTTATCTTTATTTTTTGCCAGATGCCCTACAAATTAGTCTAAAGTTGTTGTCTGATGTAAAAATATTGCCATTCTATGCCTCTGTGGGTCATTTTTATTTTATTTTTTTATTTTTTTTAATTAAAAAAAAAAAATTTATTTTTAATTTTTATTTTTTTAAATTTTTTAAATTTTTTATTTATTTATTTTTTTTATTTCTCTTTTTCCACCTGCCCCTTTTTATCATTTTAAAAAAAGAAGGGAAGAAAAAAAAATTATTTCATTATATGCATGATCATTCATTGTGAAAGACTTGTGAAAAATGCAGCAGTTGAATGTAACAAACCAGAAATTATACTGTAAATAGTTCTGTAATATAGAGACTTGATGAAAGTTATTCAGTTATTATATTATAAAACTTACAGAACAATCTTCAATATAAAATTGATTTTATGCAAAGTATTTATTTGGCCGGCTTGATATTCATACATTTGGTCAACACTTGTCATGGATGGATGAGTCAACCACTCGGGATAACCAGCCTAAGTTTTGCTCCAGTTCTTCAACAATGGCCCTTTTCTTTTAGTCGGTCACCTTGGCTGTAAGTCAGTTGAGTCAGCTTTCAAAACGTGCTACGCTGGTCGTCCTCAGCTTCACAAGTTGTCATATTCTATTAGACCAGAGAAGTAGCACCCCAAATCTGCACATCTGTGATGAGACTCTGTGACGTTGAATCAAGATTCATGGGCCTAGATTTCTTTTATATTAATGTTAGTATAATATTGCTGAGAATACCTTATAAGAGCGCTGTCGAGACATTGCTACACCAGGGGAAGCATAATTCTAAAGATAAATTATTAGAAACAAGACATACACATATTCTAAATTAGTATTTTTTCTACTTAAATGTCATTAAATGGAGAAAAAAAAAAACTGACCAGTAGAATTACATTTTTTCTGACCTGGTTGGATCAATAAGTCTTTATGATCATACAATAACACATTGTGATGGCAATTATGTGTTGTTGTTCCACATTGCTGTGAAATTAAAAGGAGTTTATTTGAGCATATACGTATCCATTTTAAAATTTAAATTTAAATAAATGCCGCCATCAAATAAATACCTCCCTCAAATAAACTCCCCCTCAAAAACCCTTCTTAACAATGAACATCCTGGGGTATTTATTTGAATATATACAGTATTAATTTATGCTTTCCATAGAAATGTTTGCATTTAGCCTTTAAATTATGACAGTTTGAAACATTGCTAGCTTGCAAACAAATTTGCATTGATTTAAATCCAAGCTCTACATATTTGCAGCATTGTCAAGATCAATGCACTTATAGATTACCCAATTTACATTCATACAACGTAAACTATGCATCGAGTTAGGCCCTCGAGCAGACTTCATTATCCCTTTGCAGCCCCGAGTAAGCCCAGGGATTGAACTAGGTTCAGAGTCTATAAATTTTTCGCTACTAGTCACACATTTTTAAGGCCTAGATTTATGGTTGCTTAGTATGCAGCTAATTTTACAATGTAATTTGTGACTTGAACTGGTTATGATAGCGCTGCTAAGGACAAATTGCAATAAACACAGAACTAGGCTAGACACTGTATAAGATTCTTTGTTTAAATCCATCGATTTGCATCTTTACCCTCTCAGATAAGCTGTTCTAAATCCTAGTGCATTGCCTGTTTTGTAATTTTCTTATGTATAATGTTTAAATATCAATAATTGTTTCAGATATTTGCTGTTTATTTCTTGGCAAATGCATTTTATTGAAGAATGCCGCCTTATGTATTGTACAACAAAATATAAACTAATTCCTCCATGATGTAACTAAAGTACAGGTACTTGACAGTTTTGCTGTGTTGATAATTTAAATGTCACGTTTGTGTACAATGTCATGTCTTGCCACTTGGATTGTCACACTGAATGCCATCAGTGAGACCACTGAATGCGAGACAGTCGCGTGAGATCATGGGAGGTATTGCCACAAGATTGTGTAAAGATAAGTAAATGTGTTAGCAATGTGTACTTGTTTTTCTAAAGTAAGGGATTTGTATAATGTCAGTTACCTATTGAAAATGGTGTTTAAAAAGGGCTGGCCACCTTTCCTAGGTGTTATAATGATACAGAGTCATATTGATTATTATTTTCGATATGTTTTGATATAGTAGCAATTTACTCGAGGCAGTTTCATGAAATACGCAAGCTGTATGAAAGATCAAAGAATCATTGTTCTCTCAAGTAATGGATTGTTATTTGAAATTTTTTACTGGTGTAAACTTTTGTAATTTAATCTTGACCATGTGCCGCTTAAATAAAATAAATGATTAAATACTGACAAGCCATAATATTCAATAAGAATCTATTAAGTCATTCTACCACTTGCATGCTAACAATGTAATATACGCCTATAGTTTTAATTTTATATTCACATTTATTACTATATTGGCTATTGACATTTTGCCATTTTTTTTATGTAGATTATTGTACATGAAATATTTTGGCATACTATGATTCTTGTGATTTTTAAATCTCTATATTTTTTTGATAGTAAAATGTTAGGTTGACTAAAGCTAACTAATATTTTGTTTATGGAGAAGTGTGATTTATACTCATATCCAGGAAATGATTGTAGCTTATAATATCTCTAGTTGTTGCTTTGTTTTCGGAAATCAGTGTTTGTATTTTTTTTCTGTAATAAACTTGTTCATTTTGTACAATTTAACAAATCTGCCAGAAGAAAAAAAACATAGAGGATATATCTTTTCTTTTAAAATGTGTATTAATTGAGCTTAACTTCAGTGCTTTATACCATTCAACAAACTTATTTTATTTTTTTGGAAAAAAAATCTAGTTGAATCCAGTGTTTTACTTTTGACAGAGGCATCTTTGTTGTCGCTTGATCTAGATCAGTGGTGAAGGACAAAAGTGATGAACCATCCTAGTTTAGCACCTCAAAGCTACATCTCATTATAATATAAATAATGAAACAGAAATTTGGTTTTATCTCTTTCCCATCTTCGGATATCAAGGTCAACTTTTGCCACATGTCCCTTCAGTCAGAATCTTTTAACAGACCCATAAATGCACTAGAATTATGAGAGGTAGTTGTCTCAGATCATTAAACTGTTTAACATAGCAATCAGCATCGAATTCAAGGGGAACACAACCTGCCAGACCCCCTTCCCTATACATTTTTCGAAATTATTTTTAAAATGGAGAAATAAGAAAATTATATTCAAATTTAAGAGCACCATTTCGGCCATCTACAAATGTCATAAAACATAATTTTTCTTGGTTCAACCATTGTGGGACTGAGGTCAAATTCCTGGATCCACCGCTGCCAATAGATTTGAAATCACACACAACTAACTCCCATGAAAAAGATGCAAATATGGCTGATTCCTTTACATTACAAACTCTGTCAGATGCTATGTTACTATTGTGTGTTACGAAGAATTGTATTGTGCGGTTTCATCACCGTCTACTACAAAATATCCACATGCCATTAACATGTGTTTTTCATTTGATTGGAAATATTTAATAATAGTTTCATGATATATTAATATTTGCAATGTGTCATATTGGTATGATTGATTGTTCTTTTTCTATTCTTCCAGAGTTTTATTAGAATCTGGTGTTGATATTAACATGGAGACACACAATGGAACAGCTCTACATGAGGCTAGTCTTTTTGGTAAAACAGAGGTTGTAAGGTTATTAATTAATGTACGTCAAAGATCTTATATACACAAGATAGCGTTCTCCGCGATTTACGCGTGCAAATTCTGTAATAAGGCATGAATGGCGCCCTTTTGCTAAATTGGAAACTTTTGATCGCTATGACCATACCGTACTGTGAACAGCAGAACAGGAACCATCTCAAATCCATGGCAACAGATAGGACGCCCTCTTCCAAAACTGATTACTTTTTCTCTTTGGTATAATAGCGCATGAATGGCGCCCTC
>NW_022738478.1:326843-374316 GCF_011630105.1 Anneissia japonica
TGCCATCATGACACATTCATCAGCTATCAGTACTGTCCATTGTGGTCACATGACTTTGTAATGCTGATGCAAAGTAACACCCATGCTTTTATTATTTTATTTTGTTTTTTATATTAAAAATTTTTACTTGTATTTGATTTATAGTTTATTAATTTATATTATTAATTTAGTGTTTTCAATGAATATTTTATTTATATATAGTATTTCATTCATCTTAAGCATTTAATTTATTTTCATAGTATGGTGTCAACGTACATCTAAAAAATTCACATGGACAAACGGCGCTAGATATAGTTAACAAGTTCACATCAACAAAGGCAGCACAAGAAATTAAACACATGTTAAGAGGTATGATATTGACGCTGCTTTAGGGAAATAGATAAGGTTTTATCTTCATTTATTGCACTCATGTTGCAGGAAACATCATTCATAATCATCATTGTTATCATCATCATAATTATTAGCATCTTAATCATCATCCTCATCACTAGTATCATCAAAGCCATCATCTTACCCACCACCGTCAACGTCATATCTATCACCTTTACCGTCATATCACCAGTGGTGGCTCCGGAAATGTGCCGATGAGGGGCCGGCATGTCTAACAGCGGGGTCTGAAACAAGAGGCTGACTAGAACCTTGATCAGGGTCCCGGAATAAAAATCCCTGGTAGGGTTGATGGTGAGAGTTTTTATGGCTTAGTAAGGCCCAAAATTGTACTTTTAGACCACAATATTAGGAATTGGCAATTGGCAGAAAACGTTTTGGATAGGCAAATTAATATGCATGGCGCCCCCTGTCTTCCGCTGGCTCCACCACTACTTATCACTCTCACCATCAAGTACAACATTATCATTGTTATCATTATCTTAATTATCTCCAACTTAATTATCGCCATCAGTTATATCACCATCATCATCTTTATCTATGATAACCCCATGATTATTATTTACTTACATTTTCAGAGGCTATAGGTGGGTTCCGAGCGAGGGCACTGCAAGACTACTGCAGAATCCACGATAGGTCTTGTTTATCATTCAAAGCAGGTGAAATCATTAATGTAAGTTTCCCAGCCTGATTTTTTTTGTTTTATTGTAATTTTATATTATTATATATATTTATGATATTTGCTAATTGGTTATTTTCATGGTAAGGTGTATTATGAATGTCCTCCTGAGTGGAGAGAAGTAATGCAGATAAAACGCTTTGCTCACGGACACAAGCGAAATGCACAGCGAGGGATTGAAACCTCGACCTCCTGGTTGGGAAACCAAACTGTTCCCGCAGCGCCAAACCACTTCCACAGTCAATCAATCAAGCAATCGCCATCATCATCATTTTAACTCCATTCTTAACTATACTTATCACTACTATCATCAACATCCTGATAAATATTTGCTTTTTTTTGTTATCAATAAATGATTACCTTACTAATTACTGTCATTATTCTTTCATATCTTATCTGGGATAGTAACGTTGTGTTGCTTTTTGGCAATCCGACCAACCAGCCATTAATAAATATATAAAATGATTGATATGATATGATATGTAACTCTGAGGGTGTAACATCAGTGCATACAAGTCAGCCTTCAGCAGGATTTGACACATTTACTAGATTAGGATTCAAAGTTGTGTCAACCAATCATTGGTAGGTGTTGTTGACAGAAACAGAATGAAATATGGTAAAAATCATCTGCCCACTAATATGACTTACTGCCTGGGCATAAAGGGTTACTCTCTGAGGCAGCTGGGTGCAGAAGAAAATGATGAATGTTCTGAAATGGGATCTTCGAAACAAGAAGATTAAGTCTAGCCCAGATGGGTTAGGATGACTTGTCTGTCAGTAGTCTAGCCCAAATGGCATGGCATGGCGTGTCTTGTCGCCTATACACCTGTCAGGGTAAAGGCTCTAATATCATGAAAGCAATGGCTAAAGATTATCTTTCTGTCATATTGTTTCTGATTCTATCATGTACATTGCCCTTAAATATCAACCTAGCTGGAAGGTTCACCCTCTATAAAGATTGTTAAAATAAAATAAATAAATAAATTGGACTAATAAATTTGAACAATTCAGTTAAGTATTTAAATTGTATATAATTATTGTATGTAAGTTTGTACTTAGAGAATTAAACCATAGAAATATTCCTTCCATCTGTGGTGAAATATATGGTTCCTAAATAATTTGCAATATATCATTAAAGTGGGTAGCATTAAATATAAGGATTTTCCTAGTGAAAGGTTTATATATCACCAAGAACTTACCTCTGCTGAGACTAAACCTGGTCTTGCGGTATGATTGCACACCAGTAGTCTCGGTTTCCCATTGCTGACTCCAGCTTATGTATGTTATTGAGGTTGGTACCTTGTTTTAGCAGCTATGTATTTTTTTTCTGAATTTAATAATCCATAACAAACAGCATAAAATCAATAGAGTTAATGAATTTGGAAGGAGAGCATAGTTTCTACCAGACAATTATTATAGCTCTATACCAAATACTAATTTGTTATGGACTTGAATTTTTTGCTAATAAAACCAAAATAAACACTGCCCTCAGTTGTGTACTTCTATTAAATACTCATTAATATCATCACCATCATCTCAAATAAGAATAATATTAAAGTATATAAATATAACAATGAAAGAAATAAAAGTATAAAATAATTTTGAAATATGCATATACCAAATTTAAAAAGTTAATTTACCCACTTTACAAGTGATTGTATTTACAGATAATTCTATAAGGAGTAAATTGTTTTAACACAAGCATAACCCCTAGTTATTATTTATACAAAATGTGATTTTAGTTCGTGAGCCCTGGCTTTCAATACCTGTTTTGTTGGCTCTTGGAATGCAATCAATATTTGATTGTAATTGATACACATGTTATTGCATTCTACATATTGTGTTTAATCTTTTGCTAGATGAATTGGCAAACTAACAACAACTAGGTCTATGCATAGAGGTCGAGAGTTTAAAAATCATTATAATCATAATATGTTAGTACTGAATGCTATGTATTAAAAATGGTAATTATTATCATTATTGTAAACAGTAACAATTGACTTTTTGAATTACTAAGTAACACTAACAAGCCCCCTGACCCATCATCATCATTGTGGGGGTGGATTTAAAGCAGCCTTGACAGGACCCTCGCTGCAAGTAACCATAACATTTCTGTGAAACTAATGCTGTATAAAACCGAAAGGTCCACTGATTAATCTCAGATAAGAAAGTATAATACATACTCCAAGTATTGAAATACACGCCATCGTGTTGGGATTCAATATTTCGACATTAATTATGTCATCATCAGGAATGATGATGATGACATAATGATGACTGATGATGACATAATTAATGCTTTATACCTGCAATTATTGTAAATCAATATTATGATTTACAATGCATACATGAAAACAGAAGAATTATCATTGTCATCATCTATATCAATGTCATTGTGCTTATCTTCTTTATCATTATCATCATAATCACCATCATCATCATTAATATTAAAAAAAATATATATAAATAGATAAAAAATATGCTACAGGCTACAGCAGAATTCTTGTATTGTTTTTTAGCTCATATCCAAGCCTCAAGTACTTACATTAACACCTCATTGCAATGAAGACAAATATATAGAGCTGAAAAACATGGTAATGTTGAAAGTCATGAAAAATGGCTCTCAGCTGAAAGTCTGTTGCAATGCCATAAGAAAAAAAAGCTGTAATTGGGAATTTAAAAAAAAAATACAGAATGAAGGAATAAACATAAATCAATTGTAGTTGGATGGAGGTTTTTCAGATGTTGAAATTTATATAATTGAGTGGAGGTGTGACTTGCCTTCAAATTCCAGGTAATAATAATACTAACATTTTTTGTAATTCAAGAAATAACACCCCCTCATTTTTTACATATGTTGTGAAGATGAGCTAAACCAGTCACTCCTCGCAAATCATGCTTTGGAGATGATGACCAAAACATGTTGAAATGTCAACTTTTTCAAAATCTATTTTATTGCATTAATATAATATATGTATACATCATGCTGTGTTGCTATTTTCCCATTTGAATTTCCCAAAGTTGTAAACATTTAAGCCTGATGTCACATTTAATGTTATTTGAACAGTTGTATGTTTAAACCTCTGTAACTTCACAATAAAATTTATAATTTAAATTATTCTTTTACCATTTTATAACTTTCATTTTACTGACTGGTTTGGATTGTGTTTTCCACATATAAGTTAAACCTTAAACATTATTAAATATTATATAAATTTGTAAAAAATGATTATATTATACAATAGTATGTAAATGATAAAAAGCTTGTTTTTATAGTGCTTTAATGTAAACAGTAGCAAATGAAAAGTGTGTTGATGGATTATTTGAACTAAAATATGAAATAGATCTGTTCACACTAGTTGACTTAGATATATTGATCCCATAGTTGGAAATTAAATACTCGGGCCTCATTTGACATCAGTACACATACGAGATAGATAACACAGCTTAAGATGTAAGAGTTCGGTAGATTTAACAAAGCCAGTCTATCTACCGTGCTTAATAGACATTACTCAACTTTAATTCACCGCCAACACAATACTCCCACTCTACTAATCATAACGTAAGTGTTACAGTTTTGGTTGAAATTACGACCTTTTATTGATTCTTATCAGCTAAACTTTTGTCATAAATTTAAAGGTTTGATGTCACCTACTTGTGTCTGTGATGTCATTGACTTGTACGTACTGTATATAGTTATTATTTGTTGTAAATATCTACACTTGGTATCATATATAGTAAAAAATAACTGTTTTTAACTTGTCAATGTAAAATTTTCATCCTGATGTATATAAATTAATTTGTACCTAAGTATCAGTGGATACATTGTAGAGTTGAATACTGATGCATTAATAACTAGGAGCTGTGATAATATGTAAACAATAATAAAATTACTTTACTAATATTTTTAGATATTCAAAAACCTTTTAAAAAAATATATTCAAAAATAACCCAATTTTTTATTTATTTATTTTTTGGGGGGATTGGGGAGAAGTGTTAAGCGAAATACAAAACATCGACATCTCAAAGTTAAAATTCAGTATTAATCATGTAACATAAGCCTAGTTAGAAGGATCTTGTCTTGTTAATAATTGTCATTATTTTTTTATACATCTGTTTGATTTGTTGTTTTGAGGTGGATTTGAATCCTGAAGCCCATTGGTTAATATTTGTTTACTAAGTTAGAGTAACCACTCTACAACTATTCATTCAAAATGCGGGTGTTTTATGATATTTTTAAAGAGTGCTCATCTTCAAATGTGCAACATTTGCTGGCAGATTTTGATTTCAGTAAATTGCTCTTTTACATACCATCATTCTTGTGGAAAAATTCAGATTGAAATTAGACAGATAAATCACAATTATTTTTTTTTGTACTTATAGATCCTGGAGCAAAATTCTGATGGACGATGGAAAGGTTCAAAGGAAACCGACCAACAAAAGGCTATTGGATATTTCCCAGCAAATTTGGTTGAAATTATTGAAGATGTAGCTATGCAAGGTAAGCAGTCTTTGTATTTACAAATCCTATGCTTCAGGAATTTGAAAATATGCTTTTTTTTCATTTGAAAAAAAGCAACTGCAAATTAAACTGAGTTATTTTTAATGTTTTTCAAAGAATTGGATGCAAATGGGTTGGTTTCATCAAAGTAATTGTTATTATTAGAAATTTGTTAAAGAAATTAAATAGAATAGAAAATTTATGCTTATAAAATCCAATATTTTGTGGAGTAATTCTGTAGTTAGAGCTACAGATTAGATGGAAATAACTATAGAAGTTTAGTGTTAAAATCAGAACGGGCTCACACCTATTTCATCATAAATTTATGTTTATTGTAGCGCATATAGAAAATGAAACTTAATGCTAAGAAACATTAAGAAAAATTATCCTCATTGTTCGATAAGTATGAATATCCAGCAATTTGGCCTATATAATGAATTTGTTCCCACACATCTATTAGTAAAAAGTAATGAATTTGTTATTGTATACTGTATATTTCCAGCATCTGTAAAGTTAAGTGGGGAATAGAGTAAATAGTCAGCTCTTATCAAGTAGGTACTAATATTTACCCTAGTGTTCCACTGAAAGTAAATCTTATACAAATTACAACGTATTATTGGTCTCAGCATGTGCAAAAAAAAAATCTGTTTATTGACATAAAACAATGCTGACAATGATATTGAGTGAATACGGCCTATGCAAGGCTATCTATAGCTGGTCATGTTTACAATGTATACTGGAGATAATAACAATCTTGCAATAATAGGTGATTTGTTTGGTAGGTACACACTTCAACGAAACTACTGCCAGGGTTGAACGATAATGACAGATATCAAACACATGCAGATACATTAAAGATATTGGTACCATAGCTCAAAAGAAAGCTCAGGTTGTCTGGATTTTAAGTTGTACTGTAAAGATAGTTACTTAAGGTGTTTGTGAAGCTACTTATTGAAATTACGGAGAACACTTAAAGCTGTTGTGAGTAACTTGAGAAGTGGTTAATTTTTATGGTGCAGTCAAGGGCCATGGACCTTGTGTAATGGGGGTCGGATCATGTCACTGACTTTAATTGAGTTCTCATCTACTCTTTTGTCAGTGTGCCAATATCTCACCTGGTCTTATGGAACACTTTTTCTCTTGTTTGTATTAAATCTGCCTGCTTTCCCATAAGCTGTTTCTTGTTACATTGTACAGACCATGTGAGGGCACTATATAATTGCTATTTATTAAGTTAAAATATTACATTGAGGGCACTCTTGACCCCCTCATAGTTTCACATGTACTTGACCATGTCAAAGGTTGTGGTAATAAACAGGCATAGCCACAGTTTTTTTTATTTATTTATTCTTTATAGAAAGATTGATCGTTATGGTATAAGCTAATAGTTGTTAAGTTGAAATATTACAAAATGTTGAGGGCACTCTTGACCCTCTCATAGTTTCAAATGAACTTGACCATGTCAAAGGTCGTTTTAATAAACAGGCATAGCCACAGTTTATTTCTTCTTTCTTTATAGAAAGATTGATCTTTATCATGGTATAAGCTAATATTTATTAAGTTAAAATATTACAAAATTTTGAGGGCACTCTTGACCCTCTCATAGTTTCACATGCACTTGACCAGGTCAAAGGTTGTTTTAATAAACAGTCATAGCCACAGTTGATCTTTGATAGAATAATAATAATAATAATAATAATAATAATAAGTTACATTTATATAGCGCATATTATGCAGTGCCTCTTTTAAAATGAAATTATAGAAAACATGTTGACAATACAACAGTAAGGTGTGGTGGGAAAACAGCTAATTACTTCTGAAAAACTATTACATTTTACTAATGTTTTTGTTTATTATGCCTCAAAGTACTGCATTACACATATGTTAATGTGCGTGTGAAGCTACAAGGTTGCTTATATTAGATTAAAACTGACATGATGAACAACAAAGATTAATTGTAAAATTGATTTCACTTCCAAATTGTATTGACTTCGACAATAAAATATCGGATGATTAATATTATAGTGAATAAAATTATAGAGTGAATATTGTGGATTGTGGTATTTGATGTTTTTAAAATGTATCCCATCTGCAGACATAAATTCTTTTGTTTAATCCCGTTGGTGAAACATTAACGAAAGTTGCGACATTTAAACTTTTAATATCAGCATAATGACCTCACTGTTGTTAATCAACACCACTGTATACATTTTAAGTCTGTTCATAAATACAAGTCTATTTTGGGTGACATGTTAAACTTGTGCATGTGTCTGACAGTTTGCTTGTATGTTTTGTTTTCTTTGACGTGCATGAATGCAGACACTGTTGGTCCAAGATCATTATTTCATCATCATGTGCTCTATATATAGTTAGGTATGATTGTTCAGAGAAGAATTTGTTATTGTCATTTAGAATCTATCCTAAGATCCTGGAATCCTTTGTATTCCCTTGGATTTTTCATTAGGACAAGTTATTCTCATAGCATTATGTTATGCATGGCAAGATGGCGATTTAAAGAGTTTTGAATGTCCCTTTTGTTTTTTGTCTGCTAAACTCCTTGATTTTATGGTATAAAACTTTAAAAGGAAAACTTTTATGGCCAATTGTAAGCTGTTCTCGGTTGCTCTAGAACTAATTCCCAAAGAATTGTTAACCAATTTGATGCTGTTGCTGCTGTCATCATGGTTTTGCGGATGTTCTGTTGGCTATTGTGTTAATGTATGTTTGTGCATTCTTATCATGTAGACAATTATTTAAGAAGATTGGACACACATTTTCAACAAGAGCAGTAACAAATGACAACACCTTGTCAACAGCCTAATTTTCAGAAATGACACTAACCTCCATTAAATTTTACAAGTACAATACTACCTCCATGCTCCTTAGTAGGCCCACAAGAATTGTGGTAACAACCTACTGAATGAAAACATTAATTCTTTATTAATTACTTCTGCGCCAAGGAAAGGCTGGAGGTGCTTCCCTCTGTGTACTGTGCCATTGTAGATTATATGAAGGGACGATCTTAACAGTTTATATCAATGTTTAATAATAAAAGAAGACAAATTTCAAGAGAAATATTCATAATAGTTAATAATAATAATAATAATAATAATAATAATAGATGGATTTATATAGCACAGATAAACGAGGTCTCTATGCGCTTGGGACTAGATGTTGCACTTTTCAATAACTTTCTCCTCCCCTGAGGGTCACTTCATGTCCACCGCAGCCAGTAAACTGGTGCACTTTCATCTGTCCATGACAGGGGCTGAATGAACCAGTACACCGGGGTAACCCCCTACTCATCTCGAAAAATGTACTGGGTTCTTTAAAGTGCATATGAGCATTTGTGTACACTGGGCCTACGGTTTATAGTCCTTATCCGAGAAGACCACCACCAGAACTATAGGAGCGAGCTGGCCGCGAACCTGTGCCGATATTGTTGGCTGTGATCACAGTGCCCCTGCCTTAACCGCTCAGCCATTTGGCTCGCTTAGTTAAATAATGTATTGTAGAAGATAAAGTTTCCAAAATGCAGTTAGGCCTTTTTCTGTATAAAGTATACTTTGTTGATTAATCACTATCACAATAATATTACATCAGTACTGAATAATGAAGATATAATAACAGTACAGTAGTAGTCGATGTTCAATGGCTGTGCACATTCGTCTTGATGCACTTTTCAGGACCGCAGAAAAAAAAAGCGAAAAAAAGAATAAATGCTTGAAATTTTTAGTAACCATAAAGCATATTGGTGATGATCAAAAGATATCCTATCCACGTATGCTTCAATGTAATAGAAAATAAGTAGACAAAATAAAAATAACATTTAAATAATGTTTAATTGAACTTGGTAATACATACCTATAATTGCTGTACCAAATTGCTATCATAAAAGTTTATAATTGAAGTTGTAGATTTGCTTTCTCAGTAAAGCGAGTTAAGGAGATTTTAGGCAGGCAATTTGGTTTACTGATTTAGGAGGTGAAATTTCATAGTACTGTATCTTTAACATAAACTGTGACTAATTACTTTTAAAAAGTGATCCACTCTATTTTAAGCCTTGTAAAGTCAAATTTGTATTGGATTCCAGATTTACTATTTATTTGAGGATTATTTGTTCAGAAATGACGGCATGTTCAGACGTTATGCGTTTGACGGCTTGTTCAGATGTTGCTATAGCGATACATGCACTTGGTGGTTGTATCAGAGAAATTTCAGTAGATTTATAGGTCCATGGTAACTGTTTTTGAGTTGAGTCTTTTGTAGAGTATGTTATTTAGTGCCCTGCACTATACACCATACACAAATTACATATACCTCATAAATATTAGCAACATTACATAGGTCAATTCCACCTAGTAAGGGTTGTAGTATCTTCCATGCACATGCCAAATTGACAGGTCATGGGGAAAAAAGTACTACCCAAAATTGACTACCACACCCCTGGCTACATGAACTATATGTAAACTGTGTAATACTACCCAGTATGATAGCAGTACTTTTAAGACTAACTTGTATAAAATTTAATCCCTAGCTTTTGTCAACACAGTGGACTTCATCGGCAGGAGACGTACAAATGGGATAAAAAAACATGTATAATACATCAGAACACCTCCCTTTGTACAGTTCACACTGCTTTGCATTAATTTATCTTCTCTTCATTAAAAAAAAAGTCATTTCAGTAGCTTACTACATAGTTGAAAATATTTAATTCATATTTGATAAGTAATTTCCTATAAATACACACATATAATCTAATGCACGCTTACCCCCAGTGATTTATAGGGGAATGCACTTTCGAGAAGCGTTAATGTGTGACTTCTATACCTGCTGAGTCCTTTATAGTGTGAAAAAATCATGATTTATATTTGGTATATTGTCAAGGAAGGTGTTTTTTTTATATCATAGTTTGTACAATCAACCAAGTAGAGTTATTTATTTCATTTTTTTATATTTTGTTTAATTCTATCACCTTGTGCAGCTCACTTGTTAGTTATAGGATGAAATTATGCTCTATACGTTCCAACAAATATTAATTGATTTTTCAATGGCAATTTAAATTATATTTAACACATGAATCTACGTGCATTTTCCTTATACAATAAATTTTGTACACCACTATAAAGACGATCCCCCTGTATTAAGAGGATAGGTCTACATTTTATCTATGCAGGGAGGCTAAATATATTTTTTTATCAATACCGCTAACCCTTGCTAACTCTATATTTTTGTATGTATCAATAGTTATGAAGCAAATTACGTTACTTTTTATGTAAGGGCACATGGCATAAGTAGATGACCTTTATTTGACCCTAGTCAGCAACACTACAGACTGACATCAAGTACAAAAGACCACATGTGATTGTTCTAAACCTATTGTGCTTCATCAGAGTTGGTACTGCAATTGTTAAGGAAATGCTTGTGTATGTGTATGATGAGCAGATGGAATCAATGTCATTCTGAAGTTGAATGTATCTTGTAAAATGATTGACAGATGATTGACGTGAAAAAATAACAAGGTCATCAAATGATAAAGTAAGAGCATAGCTATGTCAGCTAATGGCTGGTGGTGGCCACTGTGTGTGTAGTGAACTGTGAAGATCCTTTCTCATGTTTGGTCGTTTGTTCAATTCCGATTACTGCCCTCTCTCCCGAGTTACAATAGCATACTGTCTTCAGATGAAACGATAAGACATTGGTCCTGTGTGTAATGTGGTGCATGTGCATGTTGAAGAGCACAGCTACTGTTTTCTGAAAAAAAGATGTTTGTGTGATTGTTTATTCCCCTGTTTACCAGAAAAGGAAATCCCACTGGAAACTGGTCTTTGTACCTTGGTAACACATCAAAATATCCTCTGACCCTATTCTCAGACATTAAATTTTAAAAACAATGAAATACATACATTCTACATTTTTGTAAATCTAGATCTGGATTTGTGGAGTGCTATATAAAAACGTACATATTATTAATATTATTATTATTATTATTATTATCATTATTATTATTATTTCTATTATTATTGTTATTGTTATTATTGCGCAGGCATTCTAAGTATGCACAGTAGTTATATTTTTATAATAGTTATATTTTTTAATATTTAAGTTATATTTTTATAATATAGAGTTATATTAGTTAATGGTTAATGGTTTTTAATTTATAGAGCGCAAAATACAAAAAGTCTCTAAGCGCTATCAGGCAAGTGATGGAACAGAAACCAAAACCACAAAATAAAAAAGAAGTGAAATTTGAATACCATGCCAGCACCCAAACCGAAGTATGGGGATACGCCCTCATCGCTGGCTAGGGTTCAATCTAATTGAACTACAGTCAGCACCTGTTGAGTCTCGGCCATCCCGGATTAGGTGATTATAACATAGATGGCACTGTATCTAATGATTTGCCTCACATAATCCCATGGCCTAAACAGATGGAAAAGTATTTTAATCATTGGTTTTATTAATGTTATTATTATTATTAATAATATGATAATGCATTGTGAATGAATAAGTTACATCATTGATATCTTATCTATAAAAGTCAAGCATACCAAGCTGTCCTTGGATTAACCATTGGTTCTATTAATTTGCTAACTGTTATGTAATTAAGCTTGACTTTAATTTTGAATGCTTCATTACTTTGTTGGTTTTAAAAAACAACATTAGAAAAAATGATTGAGATACCACTTACTAAACCATGCATAAATATGTAATTGTTTATGTGCATAAATGCATAAATATGCAATAATATCTATACAAAAATATCAGTCTGTTTGATTTGATACAGTGAAATCAAACATGAGCTGTTTGGTTTCGTTTTTTATAAACTATGATTATAATTAATATTGGGGCCCAAGTTGGAAGAAGCCATTACTGAGAGATCTGATTAAATGAGATTTTTCAACACATCAAAAAACTTTGTTTTGCTGTGCATGGTGATAGCCATTATCAGCTTGCTTACTTCAGGGAGATAATAATACAGTAGTAAAAACATGCAAATGTAATAAATTTGCAAGAGATAGGTTAGTCGCTGGGAGATTTTGGTTTCTTGTGGGAGACCATCTCAAAATCCGGGAGACTCCTGCAATTCGTAGGAGACTTGGGACCCTGCAACTCGTGGGAGACTTAGAACCCCTGGTTAAAAGTAATTGCTAAGTAATAATGTATTGGCTCACTGAAGTGCCATCTATCATTAAGAAAAAAATTGTCCCTTTGTCAATAATGGAATAATCCAGCACAGATTAATTTCGGTGTGCTTGAAGGTAGCACTGCTTGCTGTTGAAGTAAACATTGGATTTGACCAGAACAACCTCTCTCGCACTTGTCAGCAACAATTTCCGTCTAATAACTTTTCATATGGAAGCACAGAATGGTTTTGTTTACCTGTAACTGGCCGCCTTCGTGGAGCCTTCACCTCTTACTATAGGTAGGTTTGGTAAAATTTCTACTGTAAATTTAAGGATTATGGGAGTAGTTTTCTTCACTTTCTGTATATAGAAATTGGATGAAAATTTGTGTTCACATCATTATGGGTTAGAGGGTTTATATCAGTTTATCTCTGGAGTTATGTTTGGCAGAGTGCCTGCACAGTGTTGTGTGATAGAAGCCAGGGTTCAAGTCTTTAAGGGAGACCAATTTATAATTTTTTATTTTCTTTTATAGTCAGTTGGTAACTTCTAATGTGTATTGTATTGAAATATCAAATTTTCATTATTTATCTCGATGTGGAATGTCACCCAACCAAAACTAATCATATTAGATATATTATTTATTAGTAAATTAATGTTTTTATATTACTTATCATTAAATACAGGTGATTAGTTTTCGTTTTTAGTTACAGGCTTCCTTTAGGGACCAGGGTTTCAGGAATTCCTGGGGTTTCTATTAATGCTCTTATTAATGTATAATGACATGTTTGTCTCTAGCCCATTTAAAATAGTTCATTGTCTGTAGTCAGTGGTTTTAACCAAAACCTTAATGAGATATCTATTTACTTTTATTACATTATCTTATTTTATTCAGTTTCTTTGAATACATTCAGTAACATTTTATTCATCTAAAGGCATCATAAAAGAATGCTACCATGTTTTTTATAATTTCTTAAAGTATTACTCTTATTGTTATTAAGATAAATTTCTGGATTAAGCTGAAGTTATTGACTTTTATTTGTAATTTTATTAGCTCAAAATACAAGCAATATTCTTTACTTTAAGCCTTAGAACGAAATGGTCAAATAGACTGCACACGTCACAGGCTTTTTTTTACCACTGTTTTACAATTTCAAATAGAAGATAATCGGCAGTAAAGAGGATATTTGTTTGATTGAGGATTTCTGATTGTTGTTTTAGCCTGGGGATATAGAAGCATTTAATAGGAGGAATTAGTTGTTGATTGGTTTGATGTATTCAGTCTGATCCAACACAATATCCCAAGCCAAGGTCCCTTGTTGAATGCTGGGCAAATATAAACTTGTTTGTTTTTGTTTATAAGCAAATTTAATAGCCTTGTAAATTCAAAAGCACCTTTGATGTTGTAGAATTTGCCCTTTTTGAGTCAATGTATTGGTTATTAGTTTGGGGTACAGTTCATGTTTTGTTGTATTTTAAGTACTGGCTAAGTTCTGAAGAGGCTGTCCTCATTTATGTTAAGGAGCTAATAACAGTTGCTTGTTTTCTGCCAGTTATTGTTTACTTTAGTAAAAACACATTATATTGGATTTTTTGGGCTCAGTACGAACTCCAAAAGTATGCATTTTCTTTTAGCTTTATAGCGTATGCGGATTTTATAAAGTTTGCAATGACGATATAACGTGTTTAAAGATTTTCTGTGTTAAAATTTGGTAGTTTTACAATGCATACAGAACCTAAAGTTCTTATATTCTATTTTACTATAAGATTCTTAAAAATTGATTTTTAAACTATACTAACATGAGAAAGTTTACAAAGGTTGTACAACAAAATGTAACTAATGGTAGATTTAGGTTAATGTGTTAAAAGAATAATTATTCAAGTGTACAGAAATGTGAGTAGTAAAATTACCTTTTGTTGGCATAATTTTTGGTAATTACTTTGACATTGAGTTAAGCTTCCAGTTTGTTCAGCTGGAGTAGAGTTTTGTTAAACTACACTCACTCATTAGCTGGAGACAGGCCAATACTGGAGCCGCCGCTCGTTGTTGTCGTGATCGTTTTCGTCCTGATTACTTGATTCAAATTCAGTCCTTATTACACTCCAGTGACTTTGTGGTAATATTCCATGGAAGTATTTGTGCCAAAGATTTTCTATTGAGTTAGGGATAATTTTCAATGCAGTAATGAACAATCTGAACAGTTCTTAAGTAAGAGTACTCAAGATTACTGTTTGTTTTGGTGTATTTTACGTTTCATTGGTGTCAGGTCTTCCTTAAGACCTGTAAACTCCTTTTCAGTTTTGAAATTCTAGGAGTCTGAAGGACCGGATCTCAATTCTTCCACTTTGTAACAGAAATAATTTGATGTTTGTTTTCTAGTTCAATAATTGTAAAATGTAACAAGAAATGAAAACAATGTTTTAAAGAGATTCTACCACTCAACAACTTAATTTTCTAATATATTTTACAAGTGAAGTAATTAAATTAAAGGTGTTTGAACCCGAAGTTGTAAAATCATTCAACCTTTCTTCCCTAAATCTCAACCAGTGGCCTAGTGGCACTGAACTAAATCACTGAATTCTCCAGAGAATGGTATCAATAAGAACTCTTGTCACCTTACAAGAGATTAGAAATTTGGCACCAGAAACCATGCATCTTTATTCCCAACAGAGAAATAGAAACATTGAAAATTAAAACTATTCCTTGCTATAGTATATCAAATTCCATACTTTACTTGTTAGTAAGACATGAGTTCCATTATGTAGCCATCCATCACATTTCATAAATGGTGGTATAGGTATTTGCTTATGGGATGTAGATATAAACTGAAATTCTTTTTATCATTTTAGCTTTGGGATGACAATGATACTATGTATAAAAATTCTTCTGGGTTTTAAAAACAGATTTTTCTTCTTCATCTGTTGCCTTCAAACAGTGTATCATAGTTTGCATTACTGATTTCAGTAAATTCACTTACGTTTTGTATTTATATTGATGGCGTATTTAGTTTAATTCATTTTACCAAGGGTCCCAGTCAATCTTGATGTGTTCTGATGGGAGGATCCCCCAAAAAATGTATAAAATCCTAGATAAGACATAGCTAAGGCCAAGTAACAAAAAATCCTTGTTTCCCATCCTGGGTTTTTCAAAAAAATAGTGAGGGAGATATTTGTTATTTTTCACAGTTTGGCAAAATGTGTTGTTATAAACAAGTTTTCAATAGTTCTGTCATTGCTTGTCTTGCTGTAATCATGGTCTTTAAAATGCGTTAGTACGGTGATTGCAATTTCGCATTTTTCGATGTTAAAAAAAACGCCAAAATTTTAAAAATAACAAAAAACAAAAAAATTGATGCGGGCCCAAAAAATGGTGAGGGAGTGGACGGGAAACAAGGAATTTTTGTTATTTGGCCTAATATACTGTAGTATATGAAAGTACTTAAGAGCTACAACACGCAACTCGTACTTCGCACTGAAGTATCACTCAATTTTTTTTAATACAGTGCTGAAAGATTAGACAAATGGACAGGGATAGATTTGAACCACAGACCAAAGATCCCCAAGGCGCAGTGTACATGCGGTCATAATATCTTAGATACTAACAAAGAGTAGGTGTATGTCTCTCTCAGACCAGACCTATTTCCTACAGCCTAGCTTCTGAGAATCAATTATGAACACGTTTCTGGTTGAATTAACATGAAATAAATCTATAGACCCCTGTGTGGTTTGGAGCCATGTTCCTTGTACTCATTTTCACTATCTCACAAACCAATCAAAAATTCACCTAAAGAAGTGCAAGAAAGCTTAGAGTATGTGTCTCAGCAATGTAAACACTAGCTTACAGTATGTGTCTCAGGGCCTGTTTCTACTGGAAAGAAAAAATTGATTAAAAATCGTTTTTTTCTCGCAGTAAAAACAGGACCAGTTTAAAAAAAAGCAATTAAAAAAAATCGATTAAAAACATGCAATGGATAGCATGTTTGAACGGAGATAACTGATTTTGGCTGTGCACTTTTTAGCATATAGATAAACATAGGTTTATTAGGCGGCCATTTTGAAATCCAAGATGGCCGCCATAATGACATCGGATGAGGTGGTTCCTACCAAAAATTGAATGCTATGACCATGAGGAGCATGTAAAAAAAAATTGGTGCTTTTGTCCGGAACGTCCACATCCAACTGCTAAGCTGCCGGACTAAATGGACAGGGATAGATTTGAACCACAGACCAAAGATCCCCAAGGCGCAGTGCACATGTGGTCATCATATCTTAGATGCTAACAAAGAGTAGGTGTATGTCTCTCTCAGACCAGACCTATTTCCTACAGCCTAGCCTCTGAGAATCAATTATGAACACGTTTCTGGTTGAATTAACATGAAATAAATCTATAGACCCCTGTGTGGTTTGGAGCCATGTTCCTTGTACTCATTTTCACTATCTCACAAACCAATCAAAAATTCACCTAAAGAAGTGCAAGAAAGCTTAGAGTATGTGTCTCAGCAATGTAAACACTAGCTTACAGTATGTGTCTCAGGGCCTGTTTCTACTGGAAAGAAAAAATTGATTAAAAATCGTTTTTTTCTCGCAGTAGAAACAGGACCAGTTTAAAAAAAAGCAATTAAAAAAAATCGATTAAAAACATGCAATGGATAGCATGTTTGAACGGAGATAACTGATTTTGGCTGTGCACTTTTTAGCTGCAACACAATTACCAGGTGAAATGTGACCTCCAGGTCAAACCCTGCAAAGGTAGATTGTATCATACATAAACAAAATGATTACTTCTTTTGTTCATGTCCTAGGCATACAGGACAAACTAAAACGTCAACAAATATTTGGAGTGACAAAATTACTTGTTTTGTAATAATTTTGTGGGGGATATTTGAAATCCGCCTCTCTGCTCTTCTGGGCCTACCATTGTCTTTGTTCGTTCGCTCGATCGTTGTGCAGTTGAGCATAGCCGAAAGCATTCGCTTTCTCGCCGCACACCTTATCCTCGTTATCATGACCAAAATTCACGTGAAATATATTGTCCTGTTGTGAGAAAGAAACTATACAGATTGGAAAATGTGTTGTATAAACAAAATGGTGACATAATTTCGGACACCGATTTTCGTAAAAGCAAAAATTCAGTTGCAACGCGGGCAGGCTGTCTAGGCAGTCATTAAAAAAGCAATGCTAGCAATGCACCCTGATTTGTCTACAACGCAATCGGCAGGTTCAACCTTCCTTTCAGCTGTCGGTGGCTGTGGCCGATAGGGTGGGAAGATTTATGGAAACCGAGCTTCAGTGAGTTTGTCAAACCTTTAGTGACATCTATCTTAATTACTGAACAATTTATTTCATTTTACTGTTTTTAGTTTTATATTATATGTTCATAAGTTTTCTCTAAATTTTCTCCCATATTTTATAGCTATTTCTTGGAATATAGTAGCTTCTTTTTTCGGACCCTTTATGCAAAGTGATGATGCACAGAGACCGAGAATTCCCACCCCACCTGACGTTCGCACCTGGTACTCACCTGGTAGGCGGTCACATGAGAGCAACTCCCAGCTGTTAAGCTTAAATAGAACGTCTCCTTTTTGGTCATCAGATACTTTTTAACATTTTACACATACATACAATCATTTTATTATTTTAAGTTGTAATGTATTGAAGATTACACTTTTTTTTTTTATAAGAACACATTTTATAAGAACAGTGAGGCTGAAATTGCTTAAAAATTAAGAACAAAATAAGAACAAATTGAGGCTGAGGTAAAATTTCAAATGAGGTTTATATTTTTAAAAACCAAAATATTATATCTGTACATTATGTGCAGTAGGTGAGGCTGTAATACCCTCTATAATACAGTACAGGTAGGTGTACCTATCTGACTTGGGGGTCATTTTTTGCGGGGTCACTTTCACCTCCATTCCAGTACAGTGCATACTGCCGTACAATTAAATAATTTTTTGTTTAAAAGGTGTGTAAACTAAGAACAAAATAAGAACATTTTGAGCCTGAAATCGACCAAAAACTAAGAACACTGCACCTGGGCAAAATTTTACTGGTTGTAAAAAAGTGTACTACAGTAATTTTTAATATTTATTACAATTTTTCATTTTTGGGTGTCTTCGGTTGTAATAGTGACGAAGGCAAGCCACGCCAGTCACTCCTCACAAATCGTGTTTCGGAGATAATGTCAAGTCATGTTGCAATGTGAACATTTTTTAAATCTATTTATTGCACTAAACTTAACTTTATATGTCTTTGTACACCATGTTGTTTTTTTCCCCATTTTTGATGTTTTTTTAACAATTTGGTGATAATCTCTGAACGAGAAGTGGCCAAAATCGTAAACTTTGAAGGCTGATTTCTCAAATGCCATTCTTTAAACAGCTGTATGTTGAAATTCCAGTGACTTCATAATGAAAAGTCGGATTTAAATGATAACTTTCATTGTACTGTTTAATGTTTATTTAGAGGAAGAAGAACTGTCCGTTGCATCAACATGCAATATGTCATCTAATTTTTAATTGCGATAATATTTACCAGGATCAAATAAGTTTTTAATTTCCAATAATGTTTTCAATCGGAAATAATGACTTTAATTAAATAGGAAAAAAATTAAATCTATTAAGTCCTGTATAGACTATCAGTGATATGCCTAAATATGGTCATGATGACATCATATGACTATGTACAGAAACAGCATGACTATATATGGCAGACAACAATTCTTTTGCAAAGAAAATTCGATAAATCTTGGATGAAGCTTAAAATTTTATTCAGTCAATTCAACACAGACAGGGAAAAATATAGCAAAGTTTCTTTATCTCTTAAAGAAGCTCATCCCTTGAATGGGTACTGACCTCAGTTAGGCCAAGGCCTCTTTCTCTAGTCTACTGCCATCTCTCTCTAGGACAGGTGTATAAATAGTGACCCTGATTGATGAAATCTAGCCTAGCCTACAGAGACTGCTAGCATATTATAGAAAGTTCAACAGCATTGTAAGTGGCAAGGCTAGTACATTAATTTCAAATTACCGTAAGGTTTGTGTTGTGGATTAAGGCAATTTATTATAATAATTGCTAACATGGAGGTGTTGGCTATGTGATGTAAAGGTGGATACACAAATTTCCTTGTCACTTTCAGCTTTAATCACCAGAAATATATTTTTTATCACATCCCTATAAACGAAGAGCATTAACTATTAACATACTTTTTAAAAAGCTTCATTTTAAAAGACCTGTCCAAATTATCAATTTAGGCCAAGTGAAAAAAAAAAGTAGTTTCTTGTCCTAATATTTTGAACAAAGGAGAATAAGGGCACTTTTTTCCCTTTTTTTTTACTTCAAGATGGCAAATTCAAGATGGTCAATGGGAAACAGTACTACTTCCTCACTTTTACCAAGTAGACACATTGAAAGCAAATAAAAGAAGCACTAGACACAATTCATAACATGTATCCCCAACCACGAATGATCGAGAGAGGAATTTTACTGATGCGAGCCAGATTTTCATACATTTTGTAAAATAAAGGAAATTAAAAAAAAAAAAAAAAAAATTGGAGAGGCAGGGAAAATGATTGTGCAAGGGCAAGAGAAACTAGTAATCTTTTTTACTTGGCCTAACATGTATAATTTCTAAAAGGGAATTTAATATAATAATGAGTGGGAGGAAGTATTAAATGGCACGATGTAATACAAACAAAACACCTGTAATATCACATTCGTTAGAATGCACTTTGATTGTAATTATATAATCCATACACAAAATATTCAAAATGATTTGGCCACTAGAAAATTGACAGAAGAGCTGTTTGATGGACGTCCCTAGTGCCTTAAGTGCCTCGAGGTTGTGCCAACATAAGGTACTATAAGCCAGAATTATTATTATTATTATTATTATTATTATTATTATTATTAAGGGGATATCGAGTAATTTCTAACGTAAAAGAAAAATAAACAAACAATACAGAAAGAAAACATTACATGAACTGAAGGCAGGATGATTGAGAAACAAATAGCAAAGAGACATGAAATTTAATTACGAAGAAAGATAAAACCATTGCAGACATTTCGCACTTTTAATTGGGCATGGACTACACCGATGGTTACTGGTCAAAGCAATTCAATGAGGTGCATTCAATAGATCATTAGAAATGATGATCCACTTAAAGTGTCACTAACAATCAGCACATCTTAAAGAAGCTCATCCCTTGAATGGGTACTGACCTCAGTTAGGCCAAGGCCTCTTTCTCTATTCTACTGCCCTCCCTCTCTAGGACAGGTGTATAAATAGTGACCCTGATTGATGAAATCTAGCCTAGCCTACAGAGACTGCTAGCATATTATAGAAAGTTCAACAGCATTGTAAGTGGCAAGCCTAGTACATTAATTTCAAATTACTGTAAGGTTTGTGTTGTGGATTAAGGCAATTTATTATAATAATTGCTAACATGGAGGTGTTGGCTATGTGATGTAAAGGTGCATACACAAATTTCCTTGTCACTTTCAGCTTTAATCACCAGAAATATATTTTTTATCACATCCCTATAAACGAAGAGCATTATCTAAACTATTAACATACTTTTTAAAAGCTTCATTTTTAAAGACCTGTCCAAATTATCAATTTAGGCCAAGTGAAAAAAAAAGTAGTTTCTTGTCCTAATATTTTGAACAAAGGAGAATAAGGGCACTTTTTTTTTTCTTTTTTTACTTCAAGATGGCAAATTCAAGATGGTCAATGGGAAACAGTACTACTTCCTCACTTTTATTAACTAGACACAATAAAAGCAAATAAAAGAAGCACTAGACAATTCATACCATGTATCCCCAACCACGAACAATCGTGAGAGGAATTTTACTGATGCAAGCTAGCCAGATTTTCATACATTTCTTAAATTAAAGGAAATTAAAAAAAAAAAGTTACCGATGCAAGCTAGCCAGATTTTCATACATTTCTGAAATTAAAGGAAATAAAAAATAAAAAAAAACTAGTAATTTTTTTTTCATTTGGCCTTATTTGCCAAAATATAGAAAAAGCTTACAAGCGCTTTTACCTTGGACCCCACCAAGAAAAAAAATCATAAAATTAACATGTTACTATTTTGTTACCATTCTACACTATACAAAAATAAATTTATTATTATTATTATTATTATTATTGTTATTATTATTATTATATTGTGAGGTTTCTGAGACCAGCAATATAGCGAGCATTATACAATTAACATTGTAATGAGACTATGCTTATGGATTACCATAGGGTACAGTAATTCTGTCTTACTTGCAGAATATACTCATGACATTGGATATTGAAAGTATTTCTGTTCGTTGAAAATATGGCAGGAGGGAGGGGGTAAGGTACAAGATGGAAGGATTTCTCCTTGTACAGCATACTAGAATATTTATTGGTTCAAATGTGTCATTCTACATCGGTCTTAGAATCTACCCGACAAATTAAGTTGGTGCTTAATTTGATGGGTTATAATAGTCAAGTCTTGAATATTTCGTGTATTTACCACAAGAAGACAGGCATATTGTAGCTGCATTCTGGACATTTTATCATGGCTTCTCTCTCCACATTCTAAATAAGATTTCTGATTGATGCCTCGGCATTATTCCAAACGTTTTAAGTACGCGTGTTGTCATCTGATTATTTTCAAAGCACATTCGTTTGAAGAAATTCTTGCAGACTTAAAATTATCATTCTGGACTTTCTGTTCTATCTGTCCCTGAATATTGTGTAACTTTGTGTTTATATGTTTATGCGATTTCAAATCAAAATCAAATCAAATTTTATTCAAAAATATTGTCCTTGTAGCTTTCCAGCTAAATTGTGAATAATAAAACACTTCAAACATTTTGCCAGTATTTGTAATGGAGAGGGTAAAGAGACGCATTTATCGTGACATAGAATGTAAGATACGACAATAAAACTGATATTTATTTATAAAAAAAAATATTTATTTATAAAATAAAATTTTAATTTATAATTAAATATTACATATTTAATATATCTTTTCTTTCAATTTAATTTTATGAGTTACTAGTGCAATCAAGGTCAAATATTCGCATCAACAATATATTACCATTATTATATACAATAAAGACAAACCCAAGATAATAATGCAATTATTAAATAAATGGACCAATTCTATCGTCGTTAAAATAAAATTAAAGTATACCTTCCTTAATATCAGATGTTGTGGCGGAGAATGGGTTAATGTTTATAGTTTAACTGCAGTACATATGTATTAAATTTATTTAATTATTTTTGTAAAGTACATGTGAAAGATATATAACTATCATTTTACATTACAAAATTATAAAAATATATCTTCTAGAATGAATTAAATTAATTTCTTGTTCAATTTACGTAGGAATATACGACAAGTAGTTCATAAGAATTTAATGTGATGTAAATGACATATTAACCATGAAATTTCACCTCTTCCTGTAATCTGACATGTCGGCGTACTAATAAATCTCAACCGTTGTAACGAGTGCAATTTTTTACCACGCAACTGCAGCAATCTCTCATTATTTTATTGAAATTTCGTGCCTGTGGATATCCAAGAAGTAATTTAAGTTGGTACTTAATTTCCCATAGCTTTCTTCTGCTCTAAAAATCAAGCTTCTGTAGTGAAATTTATGCTTTGCAAGATTCCAAAATTAATCACACTTTTGTTTATAGATGGCAAGAGACCAATAATTCTATTAATACAGGATCAGGGGAAAAATTAAGTGTAAAATTAGAAATTACTGGGCCTGGTTATTAAGGACAAATAATTAAGCTTATTATTTTTCTGATTAAATAACCACCTGTGTAGGATTTGAACTTTGCCTTTTATAGTTCATCATCATTATTGCACTCGTCCATTCAACTGTGCTAATCTGTTCCTTTAAGCTTTTCAAGTTTTTAGGAACAGACATCCTTAGGGAATTTATCAATTATGGTAGACCCTTAACTATTTATAATTCACCTTTTTTGTACTTTTAATTCATTATTTGTTAGCTTATCAAAAAACATTAGATGTGATGTCGTAGCTTTTAATATAGCATGACTATATACCAAAATATCAATGTACAGAGAAGAAAACAAGAAGAGGGATATTATAGAGGGGAAAAAAGCCTATGGAAAGAAAACTATAACAGTTTGAGGCTGCCACAGTAACCACCACCCAATCTACAACATATAAAGTATAATAATAATAATGATAATTTCACTGGGGTCCTTCTGGTGGTGATTGGGCAGTATACCGGGAGAAAATCCCCTACTCACATAGGACCAACGGCATAAAAGTCTCATCCGAAAAACTTGTATTTCAGGCCCTAAACCTTACCGCTCGCTCAAACTCACAGCTCAGGTCTTGGTGAATTTGATTTTGTTTACCTTCAGTGCTCTTCAGCAGTCATCCATCCAACCGTAATGCCCTGTAATGTTCCTAATGCACGCAGGATATAATTTATGTACAGTATAATATTTGATGGACTAGACAGTTTGTCAATTGATTTCCATTCCATTGCACCTGAACAGATCTTCCAATGTCAATAACCCTGGGGCCAGTTCAGCATCCTATGGAACTTTTTATGCCTAGACAGACAGACCAATAATCCTAATGCATTGAAGTTTTGATTTTTAGACAGTAAATAAAATTAATTTTTGTTTAGTATGATCAACATTTTTCATCAATTTCAAAGTTTAAAGCATACTCTTCTGTAATCCTATCCCTCCCATTTTATTTTCATTCATTTATTTCTTCAGATGATCATTCATCATTCATCCATCCATCCATATACTTGCACTCATTCATTATTTTCATTGATTCAGTCATTCATTCATTTATACATTCATTCATTCATATTGTACATACATTCCTTCATTCATTCATTTACTCCTTAATTCATTCATTCATTCATATTGTAGGCATTTTATTAATTCATTTTATTCATCTAGCATTTCATTCATTCTTTCATTTATATATTCATTCATTCACACAATTTTTTTTCATTCATTTATTCATTTACTTATTGATTTGCTCATTCATTTATAAATTCATTTAATGCTTTTATTTTTACATTCATTCATATGTTTTTTTATTAATTATTTACATGGTGGATAATTTCTTTTATGTCTACATTGTATTAACGGTAATTTTTAACATTATACTGTTTAACTACAAAGAATACTGAATTCAATTATTTATTAATTATCTTGTTTATATTTTCATGCATCTTACCTCAGTAAATGTCAATTTAGAGTCCTACCAAATAATTAAAATTGAAGAAATACAGATCTGCTGTTTATCGAATAATTAAATAACAATTTACAACAACATGGCAAATGTTTAACGTATCCACAACTCTTATTTTTACAACTATGTGATTGTGAGCATGTGTGGAGAATTAGCATTGTGACTTGTTAAACTGGCTTTGTTAATGAACCAATTCATTTTATCACTAACAGCAGCTCAATCAATCAATCAATCATTTGTATTGCGCCAATTCCAAGAATTATTATTAAAGGCACATTGAAGTTTGGTGAACAAATAAGTCTTTAAGTTTATTTTAAAAGAATCAAGGGAGGATGAGTCTTTAGCAAATGATGGTAGTTCGTTTCACAGAGAAGATGCTCCACAAGAAAAAATATGACCACCGTAAAGCTGGTTTTCCACTAGGCGAATTTATTCGCGCGATTCAAAGGCGTCGGTTCGGTTCCTGAGCTCTGATTGGTTGCACACTTTTTCGCTTCGCAAAAAGTAGAAACAGTTTGAACTACCAATTTCGCTGAAGCGAAAACTCCGATAGGAATGTGAATGCGCATATGCATAAACGACGCTTTCAATTCGCGCGAATAAATTCGCCTTGTGGAAGACTGGCTTTAGTCTTAGTACGGAAACAAGGAACAGCTGCTGTTGTTGTTATTATTATAAGTGAATTATTTACAGAACATGTGAGTCAGAAATTTTAAAACAGACTGATATTTTTGTTATCTCCATATCCAATTTATTTATTCATTAAACATTTATAGCATAAATAATTTTATGAAATCTAGTAGAAAAGTCAGTACAGTATAACATAAAAATTATTATAGAAAATAAGATTCATATTATGTCTGTTTTTCTCCCTTTTTTCTTTAATCTAAATATTTATCTCAGTATCTAATTTATACATAGAAAATGGAAACCACATTTTTTCCTAAAAACAATATTGTAACTTAAATGATTTATAAACTAGTTGTCTGCTCCTTAATATGCCTCACAAAAACAATTCTGCATCCGCTGCGGAATATTTATCAGAATATGTAATGAGAGAATAGGAAGCAAGCTGATGTGACAAATATGCAAAAAAGAAGATAAACCATGCACAGAAGCAATTAAATCATTAACTCTGAGCGACGATCTCTGACGATGATTGATGTGCTCCACTTGAGTCGTCCTGCATGTTTCTTATCGTTGGTAGTGTGGTCCTTGTGCCGTTGTGCGAATGATTCTCAGATAACGATAATTACTCGTCTCATTTGTGTGGCTGAAACAAGGTTTTAGTGTTAAGAGCCTTTGTTAAATACTTAAAGTTAATCAGTAGTTATTAGAAATATTGTGTAACTAAAATTACCTTTTTCTCTGATATTTCGATAGCATTTGTTTCATGGTTGGTAGTCAGAGAAATGATGATTAATGGAACTTAGTGATTTCATCTATCTTTTTTTTAAATATTTATTATTTTCAAAAATTTTCGTATTTTATCAAACAGGTCAAACACCATAACATATAAACAGTGTATACACAATGTAATCATATAGCAATTAAAATATGTAGACTTAAAATGTATTTCTTATTTAGTCATTTAGGGCCACAACCAGGACTTTAGGGAGTGGTTGTTTATGAGGGTGGGGAGATACCTCCTCCTGGTTTGGTAGATACCGCCCCCTGGTTTTTTCCTGGTGCAGAGCTCCAGTTAAAGTCAAGGAACAGATTAATTAAACATTTCTAGCACAACATATAATTTAAAGAAATCTAGTAAAATCAGATTCATACAGTATGTCTAAATGTGTTTTTCTCCCTTTTTTCTTTAATCTAAATATTTATTCCCTCAAGACAGAAACTAAACCCAATTTCCTGAGCAATTTCCTCAGTTTAGTCTTGTGGAAAATTAATGAGGCATTAGCCTATATGTATAATATCTAGACCTAATCTCAGGCACTAAGGCGCAATATGGGTCGTTCTCGTCTCAGATGGGTTGTTAATTACAGATTCTGGGCATAGGGTAATGTGTATCATGATGTAAGTACACTGAGCAGTTGCATTGTTTATGTAATTAGTGGATGTTTTGTTTACATCAGGATTAATGTATAATGACATGCTTGTCTCTAACCCATTCCAAATAGTTCATTGTCTCTGTAGGCAGTGGTTTTAAACAAAACCTTAATGAGATATCTATTTACTTTTATATACATTGCTATTAAAAAATTTAAAAACCCTTTCAATCAACAATGTTTTCAATTGTGGAGTTTTAACCAATATTGATTTCTATCGTTTGCTAGTTTGAAAAAAAAATTCAATGAGAAATTATTATAACAAAATATACATACCACTAATTGATTAACTATTAAGTTAATGAAAAATTGTATTTGAGATAATGACTAAAGTATTTAGGTGTAAAAAATATTTAAACAATAAATTTACAGGAATTATTTAATATTATTTTATTTACTACTTAATAGATCAACCGTTTTCGAAAAAAACTAATGATACGGAATTCATGTGCACGAGTGTATAAGGATGTTCGCTTACTGGTAGTCCACACCAAAATTGAAAGTTTCTCTCAGATTATTGGTGTTCACTGTCTTTGACCTTTTGAGGTCATCCATTGACCTTAAAACCATGATGTATACTTAACCTTCTACAAAAGTACTTAAATGTTCAAGTTTAACAAGATTTTAAAAATTACACAATCTACAGGACATAAATTATCACAATACTTACTTAATTACAAGGTAAATATTTGTACTTAATTTGCTGAGGTTGTTATATAAAACAGGTACTTATTCACTGACAGATACTGATAGGCTGAGCAGCAAATTTTGTTGTCATGGCACCTCTTCATGGACGGAAATGGCAGTCTCAGACTCAAATTTGACATGCATAATTATTTTGTTTTTCTTTGTGTCTTTTTTAATTTTCAAAAATGTAAGGGGAGGGTCGACTGGGCCTCTTTTCAATTCACCCCTGGTAATCAATCTGTGACAAAAGCTAGTATGGTAAAGTATAAGTTGACTAAATTAAATCTTTAATAGGAAACATAACATCAACACCTGAAGTTAGAGAGTTGGCTTATAATGTGTTAATATATATACCAATTCAGTAACAAAACTAAACAGTATTCAGTCAAATCACCAAATTGGGATTTATATTGTCTCATGTATTAAATTACAATGGCTATAAAGAATTTGCAATGCAGATTACAAAATCAATGAAACTCATTATTCATAAATAAGAATACAAGCAGCAAGTCAGCTGCCATGTTAATTAGCTGTTGTATGTAATTAAGCAAATCTGAGTATTTAAGTTTTTTGTCTGCAATCCTGTTTGCTTTAATAATGCCATATCAAGTGTTAATCGCTGTATAGCTAGAGGGAATTGAAATCATATGCGTTCTGTTGTTAAGCATGAAATCCAAGGCTGCTTATTCCAAGGAAGCTCTACTGTACATGTTTACACCTGTATGTTACTATGGAAACAAAGAGGGAAGGGTGCCACTGAGGAAATTTCTTTTAAGGCATAATGTAATTTACATCGTCTTTGTGGTTAAACGATATTAACAGGTTTTTATTGTATTTAATTAAGTGTAGTATGAACGTTTTATATATCATTTAATATTCTTTGATAATGACCTTTTATTGACCTTTGACCTACAACTTTTTTTTCCATTTTTCAGGAGGGAAAGCCTTAACATTACCAAGTCGTAGTGGTAAGTGTTATTACTGCAACTATATACTCGTCTGCTTCTGCACTCTTTGTTTGAAACTTATTTATTATATGTATTTATACATATTGTGTATAACATGTGCTTATAATGTAGTATTCATATAGATACTCTATATTATACGGTATCCTTTATGGCAAATCGAAGATTGCTAAATTTACACTATTGATAGACGTTTGCTTTTAGTATTAAATTGTTTTAAACACATGGTAACATAAAAATAACACTACTTGCAAACCTCAACACTTTCTGGTCATTTGCAAGATGACTATGATTTTTGTTATCCAACAAAGATACCTGCAAAAGTGTATATTATTTGCTTCGCATATCAACATTAATTGCAATCTCCATACTTTAGCTTTTATATATTTTATAGCTATTTCAAAAATGCATGCTTGATATGATATACATTAGGAAGATCCAGAGACTGAAAATTTTATTGGGATAATTTAAATTGAGCTGTTACAATGGTCGGTGAGGATATGTGGAAGTTGGATATAGGTAAAATGGAAGAAGTGTGGGAGTGGGGAGAATGTGGTACCATGTAGGGTGGTGATAGTTAGAGGTATGGGTTGGAATGTTTAGAGATGATGGATAAATGGAAATGATTAGAGGTGTGGGTGGCAAGAGGTAGAGGTGCTTGTTGGGGAGGGGATGCAGGTACAGGTGTGGTAGGGTGGAGACAGGTAGAAGTGTTTCTAGGGTGAGGACGGAGGGTGGTAGGTGGTAGGTAACGTGGTGTGGGTGGGAAAAGAAGAGGTTGAGGTGTGGGTGGACCCATTTTCTAACTCTGGATCAGCCTCTGGTATATATTCAGCTTTGTCATTGTCATCCTTGACTGTACATCTGCTTTGAGTTCCCCCTTGTTAACCAAAGTCCGATGGTGTCCCTTGTTGTCACTAACCCTCCTCTAGGTCTGCCGGCTAACCCTCTGTATGGCATGTGCCGATCCACATCAATTGGGTCGTATGCTGAACTGTACCCTAATCGCTCTATGGAAGTTTTAACCAACCTGCCTAACCGGCGTTCTTCCGATTCCATCACCTCTGCTTCTTCATCGGGTACGTGGTCAAGTAAAGGTAAGTGGGGATCACTTCAGTGTCACTAACATTCTAATCGACATTCTTATTGTACTATATTTAATCGAATGAATGCCCCACTTTGAATAAATTCCACCCTCGAAGCAACATCATTCTTAACACATTCTATTAACGTTGCACTCCCGTAGAATTATATGTTTCTAACCTTTATGATTTTTATGGTAATTATATGTTGTATTTCCACATTTACAGTGAAATTATGGGGTATTTGTTTAAGTATATATGTATCCATTTTACACCAAAAAAATACACCCCTCCCTCAAATCAACACCTCCCTTGAATGAACGCCCTTCTCAAAACCTTTCTCAACAATACACGCCCCGGGGCATTATCTTGAATAAACACGGTACATGAGAGGTAACATAGTATTTAATGCTGTATTTCTATTATGTCTGCTTTTGCGTAGGGATGCTTACTCCGTTTTTAATCCCATCTATATGTTTGTTCCTTTTTTACCTAATAAACATATATTTAATTACAATACTTCCTATTTGCTCTTATATTTTATGATAATGTTTCAATATATATATATATATATCACAAAATTGTGAGGTTCCATGTGTGTTTCAATATGATAATAATAGAATATAAGAAATGTATACCATGTATGGACTTTAGAAACACTTCACTTTGTTTATTTTATGTAGAAACACTTCATATTTCTTAAGTCTATACATGATATTCTTTTATTTTAATTACTATAAATTGACCTATTACTATAATATTTCAGAATTAACACTATCTAAATATATATTTTTATAATAAAAAATTAGAGAGGAAGGAAGAAACAAATTACAATATACATTTTTATACAACATTTGTACTCTTTCTCGAAGTGAGACAAAAGGAGAAAGGATAATACACAGAACACTATAGAAAAATGTGTTTAGATTGCTTATATATTATATAATTAAAATTATGTAAATTGAGCTGAGATATCAATCATTATGTAACAAATGCAATTTATTTTGAAAGGCGAATTGTAAAGGGTAAGATCGATAATTTCAATTCACAGCAAATGAAGAAATTAGCTTTATATTATTAGAATCTAGGAAACTCCATGAAGATTAATGAAATGATATTCTTGTGGTTTTATTATCAGGTTAATGTGTAGTTTATACTAGTAGGGAAGTTGGGGAGGGGGGAGGGAAAATGCAAGGAAAAAATTGTAGAGGTACAATGCAATAATTACATAAATAAATAAGCATCCAAATATATAGCTTAGTGGGCATCAACCTCCAATACCCCTCAGGGGCACTGCTCTTAAACCCTGCTGTTGCCCCTTTGCCAGACTTCAGATTGGGATTTCAGGGCCCAGGGCAACTCTTGGAATTAATGTCATTGTTATTTAATTCCATTGTTAAAGTAGACAATACTAATTTTTGTTGCTTGTATTCTATCTATTTCACAATTAAATATTTATTTTTTTTTTACAGATTTATCAGATTACATGCAACCATCGAGACAGCAATCATCAATCCCGCAAACCCCTGCAACTTCCAACATGGCTCCCATGCCCTTAGCAACCGTTGCCTACCAGCAGTCCTATGGCTCTTCAAGCTCAAGGGTGAGTAAATTATAATGCATGACAAATTAGGTAATTAATTTACTGAGGCCTCAACTATTATTTTGTGAAGCTGAAACACTATTTAATAAAGTATCGTATTGATTCAGTGATCCCACATACTTCACAGATGGATTGTGGCTCCAGCCTGGACAGGGGATCAGCTGGTCAGACAGACCACACCCAATGTCAGCCTTGACTTTTGGGACTACGAAAGAGGAAAATATTTTTTAGCCATAATCTGCACATCATGTCATTTAATTTTGCCCTACCTGACGTGGAAATGTACCGAATACTCAGTACATTTGAAAACAACTGCGAAAAGAAATCGCAAGTTGTTCTCAGGTGGGACTCGAACCCATCGATCTCCAGATCACTAGCCTGGCATCATACCTCTAAACCACCGAGCTTGCGTCTGATGGCCAGGGTTGAATTCGAGTCCAAGTAAGCAGCGGCTACTACATAGAAAAGCCTAAAATGGTTCCAAAATCACATTTCTTTCATAGTTGCATTTCATCAATTAACTTTGTTTTTCGTAGTATGCCGCAGCAGCCTTACAGAGGAAACGTCAAGAAAGCCACGAAGTGATACCAAACAGTAGCAATTCTCCTGTCCCACCTGTAGTTTCCATGGGAACTGTAACGCAAGGTATTAACCAGGCATCATTTGTTTTGAATCCTCTATGTTAAGCTCTGTCTACACTATCAAATTGTCTTTGATAAAATATTGTTATATGCCCATATATAGTCTTGATGTGCCTATATATGGTCATGATGTGATGTCATTATGTTTATATATAGTCATGATGTGCCTATATATGGTCATGATGTGATGTCATCATGACTATATTAAAGCATCTCACATGTTTTTGTCAAATAAAATTTGATAGAGTGGACAGCGTCTAAACTTTGTAATAATGCCATTGACTTTACCACAAATAGGAAAGTAAAGAATAGCTAATATACAAAACACTGAAAAAGAGAAATAACAAACAGATAAGAAAGGAGAAGTATATGTGGATTTATAGAAAGACTGGAAATTAATTTAATTACTTTGGAGTGTTGTGCATTGCTTAATAATGTACATTTCTTATTAATTTATTTATTATTTAATTATTAATTTATTTTATTTATATTTTTTTCAATTTTATTTATTCTAATTACAACCTAAAAATTCTTAGCTGGTATGCAAAATGTTGTTATAATTATTATTAATTTTTTTATAGATTTATATGCTTTATATAGCTTCAATTCATTATATTAATTTCATTTTCAACCATAGATGATCTTTCAAGGCGACACTGTCCGGCCTCCATCAACAGACACAATGTCGCGCCTCAACAGTGTAACCAGAACGCCTGGCCAAGGAGGCCAACTCAAAATGGCAACCTTTCAGAGGAAGAGAGCGGTGTTGATGTTAGCTCATCAACAGAAAGTATGGAGAGGAAACAAACTTCACAGCAGGTTTGTATTATATAATAATAATAATAATAATCATAATAATAATAATAATAATAATACAGTATTTATATAGTGCCTAAAGGATCACATCCCTCTAAGTGCTTAACCAGTGATGTTGTTCATATTACCCCTGGTCATCGGATTGATAATCAAACCAGCACAAAGTGCAACCTCCTCCACTCCCTGGGGAGTATTCCTAGTTGTTCAAGCAATTTAATACTGAACAGACTAATACATGCAATGCCACATCATCCAACCAGGTACGCATTTATACTCCTGGGTGGAGAGAGGCAAACGTAAGTAAAGTGCCTTGCCCAGGGACACAAGCAATGCGACGAACGCCGGACTCGAACTCCCGATCTCACAGGATTAGCAGCATAATGTTCACTAAACACCACAAAAACCTAATAAAGCAGTCCACTCCCTCCTGTTGCTTCCCAAAATTGGCCCTGCAACCTTGCTTTCTATCCCATATCAATTGGCCCTGCAACCATGCTTTCTATCCCATATCAATTGGCCCTGCAACCATGCTTTCTATCCCATATCAATTGGCCGTGCAACCATGCTTTCTATCGCATATAAATTGGCCCTGCAATCATGCTTTCTATCCCATATCCTTTCACACTCAGTAAGACCAGGCACTCACTACATCCAACTCAGCTCTCTGTGAGTGATAGACGACGCAATGCTGTTTGCTGATTGTTGGTGACAGTCTGAACTGATCGTCATTAAAAACGATCCGTTGCACGCACGTCCTTGCGTTCTTTATAGAATTGCGTCGGCCGACGACAGTCGTGTAAAAATAATGCTCGGCTTAAGGATAAGGTGTGATGTTTTAAGCGTGTTGTTTTCAATGTAAATGATATATTTTTTCTCTCTAGCATGGTGTAATCCATCAAGGTTGGATGGGTATCTCTCACTCGGACCATAATATTAAGCCTTGCCCCCCACCAAAACCAAGCAGGAGCTGTGAGAACGTCCTTGCACACGAGTCGTTGGCTACAGGTAATAATAATATTAATCCACGTAAACTATACTAATCGTAAATAAATTTCTTATCCAAATAAAATACTGGAGTAGTGTCCCGAAGTAGCCCAGCCTCATGAGTAGCAGAGGCCCAAGAAGCCTTAGCCATGGCCTCAGACCTTTTGTTACACCACTAAAGCTCGTAACTTTTATTCATTAGAAACAGTAAGACTTTCAGTGCTTGTAGCAAATATCACTATACATATTTGATGCAGGCATGCTAATTGAAGAAAGTTGTTCATAAGTCCACTTAACATTAAGACTGCTGTATATGCTTACACCATACGAAAAGGACACCGGTGTAAGCAAATCAATAACTCTTTTCTGCGCTATTCCGCAGAAGACTTTAAATATCAGGATGGCCCAGTAGATGATAATGCAATATAAATAGCTTTGATTTTTTTCTCCACAGCTCCACAGCGTCCATATAGTGATTGTCCCCCATTGAAAAGAATTGAAACTGAAATACCATCATTAGATGCTAAAGTAAGTTCCAAATTTGTCCTTTTCTTTTTTGTGTACCACTATAAAATAAATACATTTTATTATGCCAACCATCCATTTCGGCTGTATGAAGTGTACATGTGTAGTCCTATCAATTGTACTATCACCTGTGAAATGTTTAACGTGATATGGGCATTATTCACACACTGTGTTTCTGTTCATTTATTTAGGATGCTGATAGGATCTATGAATGGTTAAAGAGACTTCGATTACCAGAGTACACCAATAATTTTACAAAAGCAGGCTATGACATGCCTACTATTGCCAAGATGACCCCAGAGGTATAATTTGAAATAATTGTTAGTATAAAGATCCTGTAAAGATAACATTTCAATGCAAAAGCATTGATGAAGGTGTATATTAAGGTGGTGATGGTGATGATGGAGGCAGTGGCCATGATGGTGTTTGCAATGGTGATTGTGGTTGCGATGAGGATGATGGCGGTGGTGATGATGGTGGATGGTTAGGAGAATGAAACAAAAATTATGATAATGATGGCAGCTGAGGCGAATGAGGCAACAACAATGACATTGTTAGTGATTGGTGGTAGATGAATTTTAGTTTTGTTTTGATAAATTTTGCAGGACCTTACTGCTGTTGGTGTAACTGTGCCAGGCCACCGTAAGAAGATGTTTGCCATGATCCAGCAGATGAAAGAAGCAGATGTTGCCCCAAATTTTAAACCAGTAAGTGGCGTAGATATCATTGTTAAGTTGTTGGCGGGCATCATTACATCACAGAGGAAGTTAATTCATTGTTTGATTTATTGATTGATTTTTGAACAAATTATTGAAGGAATGACAGAAGGAATAGAAAATTAATTAAGCAATTCGCTAAATATAATGTATTGTATATATGTTGAAGCTTGCGGTACACCACATAGGTAGTGAAAAGAACTGTTGTTGTTGAGAAAGTCTCGACGTTTCGATTGAGATGCTTGAATCGTCTTCAGGAGAATAATATATGTATAAATAAATGTATGTATAAATATCTGTATATATGTATAAATATCTGTATAAATAAAATAATGTACTGTATATTTAATATTAGCATCTATCAATAACAGATCACATAGTAAATATTCTGGAATTTTTCTCTAATTGTTCAACTTGCTTAAAATATAATATTTTTTTTTATCTCATAGCCTGATGTGCAATCCTGGCTTCGGATCCTCGATCTCCAGTCCTACTACAACACCCTCATATCAAATGGTTATGACCAGATAGAGTTCTTGCAAGACATGACATGGGAAGACCTTCAGGAGATTGGCATCATTAGGCTTGGTCATCAAAAAAAATTCATGCTAGCACTGAAACGTCTAAGAGAGATCAAGAAGCATGAGAAGCAAGCTCTTGATGCTGCTTCCATTGAGGATTTGACCATTGATAACCAGAAAATCACCAGCTCACCTTCCTTTGAAAATGTGACAATCACTGTAAGGCACAAATCTGCAATTCAGGGAAGTCTTGAGAGTATTGGTAGTGATATATCAAATATATCTGGAGGATCACTTGGTTCCAAAGGATCTAATGAGAGCTATCCTCGTAAACTGATGCTCCAACGGAACCCTAACATGGCAATGAATAATCAAGTAACCTCTTCATATGTGCCTTGTATGACAACTGTTAAGTCTTCTCCAACAAAAATATTTACTGGACCACCAGAGAAAGACATCCCAGAAGAACATGATGCAGACAGTGTTTATCAAAATGTGTCCTTCTCTACTTTTAAACAAGCCAGTTCTGAATCACCACGAATGGCATCCACTTCAATACCTCCTAGATCTTTAAGCATAGACAGCACAGATATGGCACAGATGGTTCATAGAAATTCATTTGGTAGTAGCAGTACCTCATCTGGTGCATCTGATCAAGGTTCTCTGAAGGAGACTAAAGGAAATAAAGGAAGTCCATTAGCCATTCCAAAGCGTGGAAGCTCTATGCAATCTATGTCTGATAAACCTCTGATGACTGCCACAATTGGTCGCAGAAAGTCTTTGAAACAATTCAAAGCTGCGCTAGATAATGGCACAGCTATTGATGCTCTGCGGTCAACACAAGTTCCAGGCTATGCCACAATCAAACGAACCCCTTCTCGACGAACAGATCCTGTGAGATTACACCGCCATCTGTCTCAAGAACGAGATAGTTCAAATCTTAAAAGGCCATCATCTAGTGGAAGTCTGACTAGCGACACAGCGATAGAACAAACAGATAGTGACTCACTAAATGAGAGCTATATGCTTCCAGATGTAACACAATCTGGAGAGACACATAAAAATATAAGAGGTAGCCCAGTTCATGTAATCAATAGAACCATGAGTAATGGAAATCTTAATAGTGATGCTGGTAGTGTACCAGCAAACTACCATGTTCACAGACAGCAATACCGGGATCATAGTAATGGAAAGGGACCTCTTCCTAATTATTATCAAACTTTAAGAAGACCTCCCAGAAAAAATGAACCACTTGCAGATGACTTCCGTCCTCGATCACGTTCTTTCACAGACAAAGATGAACATATGCAGTCTCCTGTTAAAAGAAGTCCACCAGTCTCCTTTAGGACATCATCAAATGAAGGCATTGATAAAAATCACTCAAACAGAGGAAATCACCTTCAACAAAATATTCCAAAGCAAAAGAATGTTTTAATTCAGCAGCAGAATATTCTGCCCCAACAACAAAATATTGCACCACAATTTTCTAATGATTCTTGCTTTAAGAAACCACTTCCACCACCAGCACTTGTTTCTGCTGCTTTGAAACCAGAACATTCCCAATTGATGACTACCAGCAGTGTTCCATCTGACCACAGTCAAATTGAAAGTAGCCAACAGCCACCACACTCTCAGAATGTAATGGTGTCTCATGAAGTTCCCAACAAGGTTAGACAAAAACCAGCAATACCTGCAATGCCTTTAAACTTAAAACGAACACAAATTAATAATGCTATTAAGCAACAGCAGCAAAAGTTACATGAGCAACATAAGCAACAGGTGCAAAAACAACAGGAATATCAACAGCAACTTCAAGAAAAAATGAAAATACCTCAACAACAAATGCAGCAGCATGCCCAACACATGAAGCAGCAATCACAACCCCAACAACAAATGCTAAAGCAGCATGCCCAACACATGAAGCAGCAATCACAACCCCAACAACAAATGCTAAAGCAGCATCAAGAAATCTTGCAACAAAAACATCAGCAACACATACTGCCACAGCAGCAGTTACAGCAGCCGTTACAGCCGCAGTTACAGCAGCACCAAAAGCCGTTGCAACTGCAGCAACAAACACAAGTACAACAACTACAATATCAACAACAGCAACATCAACAGGAAATGGAAAAACAACTTCAAGAGCAGGTAGAAACAGATCAAACTAAAAAAGTACCTGGATTCCGTGTGTCATCCTTTGGAAAGAATAATAATCCACCAAAGAAACCAACGCGTAGTAGTTCATTACGTCTAGAATTAGTAACTGCAGCCAGCACTGTTACACCTGTACCCACACCTGTAAATGTGGTACAAAGTCCAAGTAAAAAGGATGTAGGACAAAATATACACTTGCGTATGGCAGAACAGCAGAAAACAATGTCTGATATGATTAATTACAGTAAAACTCAGATTGAGCAGCAGAATTTTAGAGATAATATTCAAAATAACCCAGGTGGAAGTTTGCATAAACCACCTATTAAGAAAGAGGGGGAAAGATGCTCACCAGTACCACATGGTGAAACTTTTCAAACAGAAACTGGACCCTCAAAGACTGAAGACAACAGGTGTTTGTATCCCCAGCCACTATTAAAAACTGTTGAAAAACAGGGTAACCAAAAATTACTTACATTGTCACCTAAAAGGAATTTTTATCAATATTCTGATCATAAATTTAGCCAATCAAATTATGCAGCATCAGAATCTCTTCAAATTGAGAAAGACAGAGAGGAAGGAATCCACCGGCCTAAGACTGCCAGTCTAGGTGCCAATAGCACAGATACAGTCTTGCGCTTGCATTCTCCTAAGCACCGTCATAGCTCTGACACTAGTCCTGATGAAACTTTTGTTGAACCAACTCCTCAGCTTTTAGCAAAGGAACAGCCAATAGATACAAAGTTGCTTGTCAAGGAACCGAGTGTTGATCTGTACTCAGCAGATTTTGATCAACTAGATGGCATGGATGATGCTGTAGAGTCAGACAGCAGTGATAATTTAGATATGCTGTCAGGATTTGAAAATGAAAACACAGATACAATCAAGAAACAACCCACCAAACAAGTCCTACGAGAAATCAATTATGATGATACACTAGGTGATATACAGGTGTCTGGGTCAGAGCAAGGTCATTCTGTTGATGAAGGTGAGATATTTATATATAGCGAAGGAGCTAAAGACACATCAAAGAACAGGGTTGACTTTTTCAGGAAATTTAATTATAACAAAATATTTTATCTTTAAAAATTTATCAGTGACTATTTTCTTTACTGGTATAAATATGGTTTAAAAATGATGGATGAATATTGTATTTAAGTTCTAAATTATTTCATCCCTGTTCTTTGTGTGTTTGTTCCAAACTCATTTCTCAATACCAGTTATAAAGCATTTTTTTTAATTGGTGGATTATATTTGATGTTGCTTGGATGATTTGCACTACAAACAAAATTAAAATGTACTCTTATTATTATTCTTTAGATCTTGATGATCTTGAAACACTGCTACTAAGAGGAGATAACATTGATCCAAGTGGATTAAGGTCATCACTTGATATACCTCCTCCACCAATTGAACCAGATTACACTGAATATCCAGGTGCAAACTTAAATATATCTGAAGATGACCTGCCCCTACCACCTCCCCCACCTCATCTACTTCCACATGGGTGAGTGTTTTCTTTATAGATTCTGAAAATAATTACTGAAAATAGACAGTTAAAACACATTATAATAATTGTAATTATTTTTTCTATTTTGAAACTTTCTCTTTCCTACGTCTCCTTCTCAAGCCCTCTGAACTGCTGGACAGGGTACATTATGACAGATCCCAGCCCAGCGATGAGGGCGTATCCCCATGCTAAGGTTTGGGTGCTGTATTGGGGTTCATCTTTCCTTGTTTTTTTTGTTTTGTTTTTTTCATTATTATTATTATTATAATACAGTGGTAAAAACCAAAGCTGTACTTGACAAGAGAAATCTTTTATTTTAACTTCGTATTGCCTTCTTGTTTAACTCTTAGTATATTATGCTTTTGGAATTTGGCAATAAAAGTGAAATGAATGAATGAATGAATTAATATATTACATCTGTTCACTTGTTTTTGCTCATAAATACCCTTATATTTTGCACAGCATAATACATAATCTTTAACCTTTAATTAAATTGATATTTTTCCATCGTCTTTCAGGTCAGAAGGTGCTGTATCTGAGCAAATAGATGTGTTTGATGACATTGAGTCCATGTTTAACAACCTTGCAGAAGATTTAGCTAGCATGATGAAATAAAAACACTGAAGAAAGCAATAACAAAAAGCAACAGATTTTGTCAGAGAAAAAAAACCACGCTGTGGTTATGTAGCAAGATCATGAAGTTTGCAAAGTGTAGCATTGAGCAAAGTCTTGCTACATCATGCAAAATGGTTTTGCTACATTTGCAAATGTTTTAAAATGTTATTAGAATATACAGTATCTTTTTAAGTGTTTCTAAGCAAACAACTCCTGCAATAGTGGTTGAAAAACCCCTCACAGGAAGAAAAATACCATCAAAAATTGTTTGCAGTGAATTCCTCTGGTCTATAAGTGTTGGCAATTGATTGATTGAATTCAAAAGACAAATTCTTGCTGTTAGAGGATGCAATAAGGAACACAGATAAATATTATGTTGATCAGTAGTGCAATCCAAATCAAGAACTGGAGTTTCGTAGCCAGCTCTTTATGAACAGTTTCATCACATTGGATATGTCTTAATATTGCAGTCTTCATGGTATCTTGGCTGTGCATCTTGAAGACCAATGTCATGTGATTATTGTAATTCAAGCATTTACATGTGTACTGCAAGCCTCATTATGTTGTGACGTAAAATTTGATTTAAATGTAAAACAGCGATGTCACTAAGCAGTGTTGGTGACCAAGTCACTGAGCATTGTGTATCATTGTTTGTTCCTGAGCAATGTCAAACAAAAAGTGATTACAAAGACTCAATGGAAGAGATAGGCAAACAGCCAAATAAAATATGTGTAAAGTGATTTATTTTTGAAGTTTAAAAACAGTATGCTGCTTAATAAGTTTACAATTATTTATTACATTTTAATTATGAAGAAGTTGTACTTAAAATTGTAACATTTTGATAGAATTGTTTTTGTGTGTTTATAGATGGACTTTCTGGAGTCTTAATGCTCTACCAGGTTCCATTCTAAATTATATTATTTTATCAATATTTATTTATTTATTGTTATTTCCATAATTTAATTATTCTGGAAATTGTCCCCTTTTTTTGTTATTGTTTTACTTTATAGTTATTAAAAATCTGATAGTAATTATTATTTATCACTGTTATTATTTGTTTATAATTATTAGTTGAATATTTCTGGGATATAATTTTGAGGTTAATGTTGATTAACAATAGTTTCAGTTATGACTGAATATCAAACAGTTGATGCAGTCATCTGTTTTTTTTGTTCCATTAATTTTCTGTTCATTTATGTTATAAAAACATGTTGGTTAGCAGGAACCATATAATGTAAAACCAGCTAATATTCAGGTGCTTTTAATTATTTCAGTAATAATGTTTATATTTTTGCTTGCCTCCTTCCTAACATATCAATTATTGTATTTAATTTCCAATATAAATTACCTGGAAAATGCATTTTTTTTTTTTGTCATCTAGAGATTTATGCCGAAGTGCTCACGTGTCAAAGCCAAGGAGTTTACACCTTATTGATGTGTGTGGCCAAAGATCATATTCATTTTATTTTTGTCTCATATCAACCATTGTCTTTTTGCTGCCCTCTATAGTTCTTTTTTTCCCATATTATGTAACTGCTTATATTTAGCATGATTTTCCATTTTGATTCCACTTATGCCTGATTGACCATTTGTTTTCATTGGCATGTCCTTTTATACAAACAAACCTTGATGAAATTTGCCTTTACGTTTAGGGGGCCTTCTGACCTTAAATGTTCTACCCCAAAACCCCCTGCATCCCCTTAAATCCACCCTACAGTCTACCACTGTCACATATCTTATTGTAATCCAAACATTATAATCATTTTGATTTTTATTTAATATTTATTGAAGTTAATATTCTTTTCATATCATATTCAGTTGGAATATTTATCATCTTTATATAAATTTAGTGATATTTAACATTGATCTCACAGCGATCAAATCTTGTGTTCTTTGAGGCTTATTAATATTATTACCTCAATATGTATGATACAGTTTTTTAATATTTTTGTTTAATTTATTTCTGTTTAATGTTTTCCTTGTATTTTTATAAGTATATTAACTTGATTTATATAGTATGAAGTTAAATTTCTGCACAAATTTACTAGTTATTTAGTTTTTTTTACTTGTAATTTAACATTGTTCTTTCTATAAATGTAGTATATACTTATTTTGAATATTGACCACGTTTGCGCTCAGACTGATGCAAATTTGTTTTGTACCGATAAATGTCTTCTAATTTTGGAGAAAAACACTTATTACTTTGTACAGATGTAAGATACAGTTAGTGCAGAGTGTATGATTAAGAAACAAGTGTGTTTCGTTAGCTAAAACCAGGAGTAATTGTACATAGGTAGATTTCGGTTTTTACCTCAAATTAACAAAATGTGAGAATTGCGTTCCTAGTACAGTATCTCTATTACAGTATCATTGGATGTATGTTTAGATGCCTTTAAATCAACCAGTCTATTAGGAACTAATGTTCAATTGTGCTAAAACCTATCAAAATGTTGTTTGCTACAGTTGTAAGAGGCAGTGGCAAAACATGAAGGGAGCTCCTCATCTGCTGTGGGAGATAGGAAAGTCGGTGGGCGCATACCCGTGGATACACCGTTCTGCGCAGATGAGCTAACCCAGGGTCATCGCCATGTGACTTCCAGGGGGTCATCACTACACTTGGTGTCCATGTATTTCAGTAAAACTCTTCAAGAGCCCATAAGTATTACACCACTGGCAAGGGTATGGTCTACTATGAATGTTTCTCATGAAAACTAAGAACACAGTGGATTAATAATGGGGTTACAACAGTATGTTTATAATGTTAATCGTAAGTGTAATAATAGTAGTAGGTGTCAGCATCCCTTCATCCTTTTGGACAATCGTCCAAATGGGTAAACTACTTGTATGAAGGGTGGGTTACACATGTTAATATGAATCATACAGTAGGTGTAATCATACAGTGGTAGGTGTCAGCATCCCTTTACTCTTTAATGGAATAATCATCCAAAGGGTAAACTACTTGTATGAAGGGTGGGTTACACATGTTAATATGAATCATACAGTAGGTGTAATCATACAGTCGTAGGTGTCAGCATCCCTTTACTCTTTAATGGAATAATCATCCAAAGGGTAAACTACTCATATGTGGTAAGTGGAGGGATCATGTTGTCATTTGTAGAAACATGCAGTGTATCACTCCCCTTCATTCAAAGTGGTAAGTCCCATTTCTATACTATTATAGGCTTGTGTTCCATAGGTGTTTACTCCATTGACCAGGGTAATGATTATGTGAAGTGCATAGAGGTCACATCATAATGCACCATTATTGTTATTATATGAGGAAAATTATGAATTTAGAAAGTTACATGTTCTCTTATACTAGCTATGGTTGATCAAGGGTAGGGGAGAGAAAGGGTACCTTTCTTCCCCAAGACTATGGCCCTGTGCCCTATTGTTTTCAAAATTCTTTGATTTGCTTCCAAGGTACAGTATCTGTAAATATGTTGGATAGAATGGAATTGTAAGTTTTAATACAATGAAGGATAAGGAAGTCCTATTGAAAGAGCCTTGTCCTGTGTTAAATTATGGAATATATAAAGTACAAAAATAAATAACAGAGGTCATAAGAGCCAAGTTGGTATTGTACAAGAGTTTATTCTTCTACAGCATCAGTCAGTAGTTACACCCTGTTACTCAGGACCTCAGCCAGTCAGTGCCTGTGGGATTTTGATTTGTTGTGTTCAGATTCTGTAATAATCGGGAGTAATAAAGATTTCAGCACCCAATCGCAATGGGTAAAAATTGCGACAGCGATTACTTAACTGATATTAGTGAGCTTTTACACACGATTGTGAATTATGATTGGGTGTCGCAACTGCTACAACCGATCGCAATGTGATGTTAGTCTGAATAGGGTATAAGTCGCACTATAACAGCACCACTGCAGACATCAACACCATTGAAGAAATACTACCAATCTGCTCAAAATATTTAATTTATTGATACATTTATTAATATTAAATATAGTACTGTACTGTCAGACAGCGATAAAAAAATTCTTCAAAATGTTCTGAGCTTTAACTGTGTTGACATTGTCATTTTCAGGTGATAGATAATAATGATTAAATAAATTATCATTTATAGTCCGTTGTCTAAGGCTCCTGGATTGAGGACATACTGTGTCATTCACCATGTAAACATTCAAGACACTGCATATTTTACTATGTGATGAGTCTTGGGGCTATAAATGATGACCATAGTATAGATACCTGAAAATAAAAATGTATAATTTTTTTGGTAAATCTAATGAGAAAATAGTATTATTGATTATAATAACTTTTAATACATTGTGTTTAATTAATGTTGATAAGATAGGAGTGTTTTTGGTGTAAATCACACCAAGGATAATCCATTAGTGAACTGGACAGTACACCGGGGCAGGGAACATCCCCCTACTCTTTTCCAAAGAGAGTATTGCATTCTATAAAGTGCAGACGGTCATAGTGCATACTGAACCAATGGCTTAAACGTCTCAACTGATAGTGCATGTGCGAGATTGTCATGATCATATGCACTGGTCACGCCAGGGGAACGGGAAATTTTCCCGTCGTTCAACGTCACAATGAAGTCGTCGGATCAAAAATAACAATCTGCCTATCCATACATAACATTATTTTGATTGCCCATCCCTAACATTGTGGTCTAATATTTGGGCCATACTAAGCCATAAAAACTTTGTAATCACTACCAGGGATTTTTATTCCGGGACCCTACCAAAGCTTTAGTCGGCCCCCTTGATTCGGACCTACCTCCATTGTCGGACCAATCGGCAAATTTCTGGAGGAACTGCCGAATACAATAATCAGATTTTTAAAAATTCTTGATTACAGTACTAACCTTTTTATCATCATTTGTGTTATCTTCTCTGTATTCATCTAGGTCCATTTCAAATCTTCCTTCTCTTTTGATTTTATCTTTTGAAGTGAAACCATCACTCAATTCCACGGTTACAGTTTGCGTGCCAATGTCATATTCCACTACTTTCCCTTCCTAAAAAAAAATTAAATCAAACTATATTACTGAGGGGAAAGGAAATTAGGAAAGGGTGGGAGTGTTGGAAGGGAGGGATATGTATGTACAGGAAGATGCTTGTCCACGGAGCTCATCAAGGGAATTAAGTGCATGCTCAAGGTGGAAGATATTTTGTTCAGGGTGCGACCAAGAATACATAAAAAGTTTTATTTTTACTTAAGCCAGGCACTCATTGCGTAGTAGAACGATTGTACGCCGAATCCAACTCCGCTTCCCGTGAGCGCTAGAGGATGTGATGCCGTCTGCTGAGTATAGGTGGCAGTCTGTTCAGACTGTCACTGAAAACGATAAGTTGCGTGCATATTGTGGCATTGTTCTCCATAGAATCGCGTCAGACAACGACCTTCGAGGGCAGTGAGTGAGTGCCTGGCTTAAAAAGAAATGGTTGATAATTTACCATGTATGAAGATACCTCAGGCAAGTAATTCTCTGTAAGTTCGATTACCTGTAAAATATCAAATTGGTAAAAATTATGTTTCATACATTATATACAAGGGTGTAGGCTGGTTTTGTGGGGTGCGAATGTTAATACAAAATTAAATCCCTATTCCAATGAAAACTTAAGGGTCATTTTTAGTATTTTAACCCACTTAGTGGAACTAATATGCTGCCACAGGCATTGGGGTAGAACTACCCAGCCTACGTCCATATTATGGGTAACATGATTGCTTATTGGGTGAGGTACTGTGCACTTCTCTTTTATCGGTCCAACAACACATCATTTTTTTGAGGATAGTACTACATGTATATACAATACGTTACCTTGTAGGCAATAAGATCCCCTACTCTTGGTGGCCCAATAAGGGGTTGTAGACTGTTGTAGTCTCTGGTTGGCGGAGCTGGTAAATTTCTTGTCTAATGTGACAAAAACAAATTCAAATTTGTAAGGTAACTTTTTATCAACATTATCATCTATCCAAGGGAGGGGGGCATCTAAATTTAATACAAATTTTTTAATGAAATTTAGGAAAAAAATCCTAAGTCCCCACAATTTAGTCGTTCAGTTAATACTAGTGTGTGTGTGGAGCCCTGGATATCTTTTAACGTATTCCTCACTGTGGCTTTGCACATATTTTCACAGTGTATTTTGCACTATTTGCAAATCAATTATATGCATACATAAGAGGAATTGTACCTTAAAATGACAATCATTCTGTGTTGTTTCTTGGGGAGGGAAAAGATTTATATTTTGATGACCCTTGAGAAGTGATGTTGATTTTTAGTTAAGAAAGATTGTGGTCTTTGCAATATTTTAACCCATGACCCATGGACTACTTTAACAAGCCATTCAATGCATACTCTACCTCCTCAGGTGTTGGTTCTTGCCCTGCTTGACCATTACAGTCTTCATTCTCTCCATCCTTCACAAAATAGTCAACTGTTTTGTCACTTTCTTTTGCATCGCATACCATTTCATTTGTCTCCTCTTGTTTCTCATTGACTACAATTTCATTGTCACAACCACTTTCTGAATCCGATGTAAAAAATATATGCTTTTTGTCACCCTTCTTTTTCAACTGACGAACATTCTTTGTTGCTTGGACACTGGCAGCATGAACTGCTTTTAATACATCCTCGTTTTTTTGATTACTACTACATAGTTTTTTAGCATGTTTTTTTTCAGAGTTCCAGATAATTGCTGGCTTTTTCTTGTGATCTTCATCTGAGGATGAAGAGTCATCTGATGATGAGCTATCACTAGTTGATTCCTTTGCTGCCGAATTATTTTTCTTATTGGTACCTGTTTGCTTTGAGGTGTTGTTTTCACCACGTAATGTATTCAATTTTGATGATGTTCCTGTTCTCAATTTACTTGCTTCTGTCTTTTTTTTTAACAAAGTACAACTATTTGATGAACTACCATTTTTTAACTTTACTTCTGCATCACAGCTTCTCTTATATTTTTCACTTTGTTCATCTGATTTCTTTTTCTTATTCTTTACTTTCTTCTTTGCTGTCTCATTGTCATTTGGGTTTTTTCCTTCCTGCTTTTTCCTTTTCAAACTATGTGTTTCAATTCCATTCACTTCATTTTTTCCCTTGACTGTAGGTGATTTACAATGCCTTCTCAACTGGCTGTTTGTTGTTATCTTCTGTTCTTCAATTTCGGGAGAAGTTCTTTTCCTTTTTTTGCTTTTTCTGACATCTGGTGTGCTTTCTATTTCAGCTGGTTCACTTACCCTGCTGTCAACCCTGTTTAAAAAATGGAATAATCTGTCAATACAGTATTATATTGTGTTCTTTTTACTACTAAGGTTAGTGCTACTAATGGAACGCCATCTGTTTCAACTACAAACCAGTTCTGCTGCAGTATAATTAAGAATGGGAGTTCCGTATCGTCAACCAACCATGTGCATCGCCCTTGATGGAATGTACTCTTAAACTTGATGTAATACTTTTTAAGGATTGAGAAATGCCTGAAATCATAAACTTTGAAATGTTTTACTTGACTCATTAAATACTGTACACATTACTGTACTTACTTTACAAATAAATAGGCATCTCAAATCATTTATTATATTATATTTAGGATATTTAAGTCTTTCAAATTAATCTATAACCCTCCAATTTTTCCATACATCCCGGTCAAAGTTGTTCGTCCAGAACGCTCACAGATAGGCCTAGGCC
>NW_022738478.1:374773-385539 GCF_011630105.1 Anneissia japonica
GAATATGTGAACAGCTGTTCTTACATGTTCCTGACAGGTGTTTGGAAAAGCTTGCTGTCTCTTATACACATCTAGATGTGTATAAGAGACAGACTTGGAGTATGTATTATACTTTCTTATCTGAGATTAATCAGTGGACCTTTCGGTTTTTCCATACATCCCGGTCAAAGTTGTTCGTCCAGAACGCTCACAGATAGGCCCCTAGGCACATGTGGTTTTGTTTATTTTTAGATAACTAGAGTAATAATATGTTCATATCAATGTTATGTTATTAAAACAGCTATCCTAAGAAGTGATTACATTATTTTTGAACCTAGGCATAAGAAGCTAGGCCTAGCCTATATGTCCACACAATTTGTAAATCAGACGGGAGCGTACTGTACCTCACCACTACCACGTCGTTCTCGTGAATCAACTTGATGCTATCTTGAGGCGGTATTAGAAAATCATCAATAAACAAACTGAGTTTACATGATTTTTGAATGCTAAAACGTTTTTTGATTCTTCGTTTTAGGTCGCTAATCAATACAAGATCTTGATCAATAAGGAACATGCACTGTGGCATATCAAAACCATCAAACTTCAGCTTTATTCTTGACATCTTTACCATAGTTTTATTTGTTTTGACCCTTTTTGTGTATTCCTTGTTTTGACCTTTGACCAATGATTGTAAAACGCCACCAGCGGACCAGACGATACCATGCGTGCGACATGCGACTCTGTGTGAGAGAGTGAAACAAAATAATAGTTTTTAATTGCAGTAAGTTTTTGCTATTTAGGTATTATAATAATCTGTTATTTGTTAATACCGTAATATATCCTTGCACTAGCCTAGGCTAGGCGCCGGTGTAGCCAGGCCTAGGTAGCTAGTGTAGGAAGGAGTAGGACTGTTTCGGCCTGTGTAGCCCTAAATAACTCGTCATACCAATGTGCTAATTCGTACTAACTTTGGCGAACCCTTACCCAAATTAAGTTCAACTCGTGCCCAACACTGGCCTAAAGGCACAGCCTCATATAATATTATGATACTGTGGCAACTGCGGTTAAGTAGAGTTCCCTCGTTTAACAGAACCTCCTCAGTCTGTTATAAAGTAAGTGTCTATTATGATGGCATAACAGTTTATATATCTTTAACTACAAACAAACTTATTTTTCCCCTAACTTTCTTTGCTATAATTACAGTTTTTGGATGTTTTTTATGTTTTGGAATTTCATGTGCAATGCTCTAATTTTTTGGCAGTCTGAGTCTCATTAACACTTTTTACACTTTCTATGTATTTAATAATACAATAAGTAATAAATTAATTAAGTTTACTGTTTGGAATATCCTTGGCTGTTGTGCCAAAGTTAAATTTAAAAAAAAAGGTTTATATGGTTTTGTTTTTTTTTAGTGCTGTACACCAATATAAATTTTACATTTTTTATCGTCAGAACTATGATGTCTGATCAACATCACAAAATCCTTATCAGAACAGAAGTTTATGATGTCATAAAAAGTTTAGACACTGCCACCGATGCTTTGAACATCAAACAGAAGCTTCAACACCTGTTTATCCTCCTTCCCACCCAAGACACACCCGAAAACTCATGGCTTCCAGAAGCGCTGCTTCCTAAAGCCCGGGAAGAATTCCAACATTTCCATTATGCTCATTTCCTAAGTGTACTTAGTGATCATTTCTGTGTGGACTGGAGTCGGAAGCTAAGCAAGAAGGAGTGGACAGACTATGTGGATGTGTTCTTCCTTGATGGCTGGCCTCTGAATTCCTTCATGTATCTCTGCCATGCTCTTCCACAATCTAAGTAAGTATGATTCTATATTCATGCAAGTCTTATCACAGTGAAGCTTTTTGCAACAGTACAAAAATTCTCTGAATAACATTTATTGGAACTACATATCCATAGATTAAACAATAAACAACATTGATATCCAAAGAAAAATTATATACATAAATTTACGGCCAGCACATTATACATAGAAGTTAATGTTGAGGTTTGGGCTCTCAAGCTTGCAGTTGACAGTTCAATCTGGATGTGCAGGTCACTTGTCTGGTTGGTTCAGGAATTTGCCGACATGGTCCCATCCGACGATGTGTGGCATCGGACATAGGGGGGGGGGATTTTTTTTTATCATGTACTGTGTAATTAAAGCTATTGAATTCAGCACTTGAACTTATAAAACTATTTTCTTTTCAATGGCAGACCCAGTTTTAAACAAGACAAGTGTGTTTTTCTACTCACAGAGTTGATTCATAGGCACAAATTTGAGGAGATAATCTGGCAACAGTGCTTTGTGCCAAAAGGTCATGCTGAGGATGTTAAACGACAGACTGAATGGGAGGGCGCTATAACATTGATCATTTCCTTGCCAGACAGAGTTGCAAACAAATTACAGAAACGACTTGGGTAATTCAACAACTTACAATCAAAATAATAAGGGTGTACTTCAATGCATTACATGATTGTCAGATTTTAATTGGAATTTTGGGGGCTTTAAAGGTTTGTGGGCAGCAATGAAATCTGAGTTCACAAAGTAACATAATGGAACAAAATCATGTTGTATATTGTAATTTTTTGAAAAAGGTGAGTGCTGTATGCGCTCCAATGCACCCCTAGTTGCTCCCACAGTCTTGATATGATTGTACTCAAATATTTGTATAATAACTCTCTAAGTAAATGCTTAATTTAAGCTAAGAATTTGCTCAGATTGTGTGTTTTTTTCAGTATGTTTTGGTATTAACTCGTTAACTGCCAGACATTTTTTTAAGGTTCCTTCCCATGTACCAAAACAAGTTTACATGTACAAACATACTTTTTTGAAATTTTATCATCAAAGTGATATGTCTAATAAATTGGCAGGAAAATATTAGGGGGCGAGTATACTCGTCGACGGCAATGTGATAGCACTTTTTATATACTATGCCAAGTGCAAGTTATTTCGTCCGCTTTTTGCATGGGTTGGTATATGTTGAAAGGGCACCCCACTTGTGCCGCTCAAGTGTACTACCAGCAACATAACACAACAAACATGCATACATCATTTGTATGTTATTGTCTAGGTATATCTTCCCCCTTACTACCAGATGTGCTAGAATGTTACCCTGATTTTGAAGGGTATACTCGTCCCTGGCACCCTCAGCAACACCCTGTGGGCGAGCATACTCGTCGCTGGCAGCGAACGTGTTAACATCATATGTATTAACTTTATGAGGTGAATAAAATTGTTATTTCTTTAATAATAGACCTAGACTGTTGCCTCAGCCATATTTTACCATCCTTGCAAGAGACATATTGAATGTTCTAATAAAAGTACAACAGAATTTACAAGGTTTGTAAAATACATTATAAGTCGAAGCCAAAGTTATTGATTGTTATGAACACAACAAAGGACATAAACTCTGATTTTGGATTTATTTTTTAGTATTTGTGTATACTATACACATTGGGATTTTTTGCATTTGATAGAATTCAAAAATATGGGGTTTTAGTGGCAGGGGTCAGATACAGGGAAATTGGAGTAACTAGATATTTGCTATGGATCTTCTTCTTTTCGAGTCATTATGTAGCTAGTGTGTATGATCTTACTTACGTAGTGTGGTAAAAGGATTCTCAGGTAGGATACCTGACATGGGCCGCAACGTAAATGCTCCTTCTGTGGCCAGGCAGGGGGATGAAATGGACCAGTACACCGGGGTAACCCCTACTCTTCTCGAAGGATGTACTGGTTCTTCAAAGTTTACACGAGGACGGTTCAGCGTCCTTATCTGAGAAGACATGTTCCACCACCGGAACCATAGGCGAGCGTGCCGTTTGAACTCTGTCTTAACCGCTTGGCCAATCGACTCGCCTCTGTTGTATATTACAATTGCACATTTTGCATATTGGAATTATTTAAAACTCTCTAATTTTTTGTAATGATTATTGCCTTATTACTCCATAGATGGAGAGAGTTTATCTATCACATTTTTGGGTCTTCTGATTGGACGGATTTGTCAAAGTGGTCACACAGGTAGGTTTCAATTACTTATTTCAAATTTATAACATCGTAGCCGACCACAGAATGCAGGATTTTTTACATTTTACTGTCCCTGTTAGACAGACCTGGACACCATGGCAAAGTCGTCCGATGATAAATGCTAATTTGCCTATCCAAAACATTATTTTGATTGAACTCGCCATGAACTCCACCAGGATTTTTTATTCCTGGACCCAGATCAAGGCTCTAGTCAAACCCTTGGTTCGGACCTCCCAACTGGACATTTCGGCGCCCTCGTCGGCAAATTTCTGGAGCCACCACTAATGTGTGTGAACATTTTGGGAATGCAGCTTTAATCATTTGGTTTCTGGGCTTCATTTTTCCAGATACACTACTGGATGTTATACTGCCCTCATTAGTTGAACTTTCCGATGATAGCCTCATATGGCAGAGAATATGTGAACAGCTGTTCTTACATGTTCCTGACAGGTGTTTGGAAAAGCTTGTGGTGGGAGTTTTGAAGAAGACTCCTTGGTAAGACTCAACTTTCTTCATATCTAATAAGTGACTTTCATCTCAATATATGGTAAAATTGCCCTCAACACATCATTGATTTGAAAGATTATTTTTATAACTTTAATATTGAAATAGTGCATTATTTTTATAACTTTAATATTGAAATTGTGTATTTTTGTTAGGTTTGGGTTCCTTGGCAACATGTTAGGAGATGCTGTAACCAAGAGCAACACACTGCAGACACTTCTAACCAAGAAGCTTCTTCTAATGAGGCATTACCCTGAAGTGAGTTTTAACCAATATTTAATTCATTGATTTTAGAGTTAACAGTTTAAGTAAAAATGAGGAAGTAAGTAAGTTCCATTGTTTTGATTTTCTGAACCCAATAAAAGACTCAAACTATAAGCCATCATTTAGCAAGTGTGGTCCTGCGTTTACCCATGTAGCTATAATGTTAGCATTGTACACTGTAGTTCTTCTCATGAGCAAGAAGCTTATGTTTTTTTTTTTGTAGGACTTGTTTCTGCAAAATATCTTTGGTTATTTAGCTGGCTCAGAAAAAAGAAGGAAGTTGCTACCAAAGGTAAATTTTGCTTGGTCAATGGTCTTACTGTGTAGGTTTATTGTTTTGTCTTATACCCCATTCAAACTGGCATCGCATTGCGATCAGTTGTAGTAATTGCGACACCCAATCGCAGGTAATTGATATCGCAGTTGTTACCTGTTGCGATTGGGTGCTATAATCTTTATTACTCCCAAGTACCACGTACCACGGAATCACAACGAAATCCACAGGCACTGTTTGGCTGAGGTCAGTCAACACGGGCCTAGTCACCGGAGACCTAGTCCCTAAAATATAAGGGTTGTTTGTGTTGGTCTGAATGCGTTTGTTGATTGCAATCAGGAGTAATTAGTTTTGGGTTACCACCGATTACCTCGCAACCGATCGCAACAGAGTGTTGTCTGAATGAGGTATTATTTCTATTACTTTCTTTTCTTTCATCAAATATCAAATTTTTAAATAATAATTTTAGTATAAATGATCTAATCTTGATATATATATTATTTGCCATATATGTTATTTATAAAAATTACTTGATGATTTTTTTATATTCCTAGATTTTGAAATCTTTGCTAGAGACGTGGTCGGATGGGAGTTCAGTGAAGCATACATCTTATGATCAACATCTCTACATCTCAAAAGCTGTCGTCATTGCCATTGGTCACCTTAATCAAACTGAAATCTGCAAAAATAAAGATGGTAAAGTCTATTTATTTTTCCATTAAAAAAAATTCATATATTTATTTTATTCAGTTTACTTAATATCTGCTTAAGCAATCATGGACTTTTCTGCAAGGAGAATCACAAAATGTATTTACTATCTGTATTAAATTATTTTAAAATTTTGTATGTGTAATAAAGCACTTTCTATTGTGAATATTAAATATACTACCCCTGTTTTATGATCACACATTATTATTCTGTTTTCTCAAGATTATTTGAAGTTTCTGATGGATGGTATGAAACACCACCTTCAGTCTCCGATCCCAAACATGCGTCAACTTGGTATGATGTTGGCCGAAACGCTTACTAAGCAGCTTGATTCATCCGGGCACCACTCCCTAAAATTTGAGTACGAAGAGAATGCTGAAACTGAAGCGTTTAAATCGCTACTTCACCCACCGAAAAAACCCAGTAAAGAAGATACTCAAAAGTAATTATGTGTACATTGTTTATCAGATTAATTGTTTAAATTTTCAAGATGAATTGGGTGTATATTCAGTGGTATTCCTTCAAGCACATCTCAATGGTGGACTTCATATTCATTGCTATTTAATTTCAATTGTGTCATTAGATGGGCCACACCCATCTCAGCTCTGCCTAGGGTCTTGCTTCTTTGTCTGTATATATGTGTATAGGCATTTTTATGTGTATATATACATATACACAGGCAAAATTACTGACGCTGCTGTTTGGTTTTCCTTGCTTCTTTGCTTATATATGTGTATATGGCTATTTTTATGTGTATTTACTGTATACATGTATATGAGCTAAGTAACTAAAGTACTTATTGTCACTTGTGTTTGGGAGGTCTTGCTTTTAATTAATTTTTTTATACATTGTCTTAATTATTTCTGAAATTGTAAGGCTCTCATACAATTTGGCTTTCGAGCCACAACTTGTGACCGCTTTTTTTATTGATGTTTTCTTAATTTGAATAAAGTGAAATGAATGGCTGAGGTGAAAAAATTTAGGTTATTTCAACTCAAGTTTCTCTAGAAAACAATGCTACTTAAAATTTTCTCCGACACATTTTATTGCAATACTCAAACAGATGTTACCTCAATACTATGGCAGCTGTCAGGTGGCCCTGACATCTGCTTGTCGACCCACTGATGCCACTCATGTTTAATTTTCCCTGATTACGTATGAATTTTGGTCAAACAAACGTCTATCTTATGGATAAACTGATTAATTTATTTCAGATTTTTGCCAAAACTAAAAGAAGTTGTACAAAGTGACTTTGGTTCTAAAAAAAGGGACACTGAAGTCCTGCCAACAACCCATACAGCAGAGGAAGAAGAGTTAGATAGGTATGTCAGTTTCATCGATCAGGTCATTCGATTCTTAGAAGAAGCCTTTTCATGGAGAAAGTGTACCTTTTTAGCAAGGTTTGCCTAGGTTGTAACTAACCCCGGCTATATAAAATTGATTAGAAGATTGAACAATGTTATTCTTATAAATGAATAGATAAGGATTACTACTGTATGTTCAAATATAACAATGATGATGGCTCATTATTATGTTTTACAAGTTTGTAGAAAATTTTGGACACTAATCATGAGAGGTCAGTGGTCAAGCCTACACGTTTTATAATTTCACTTAACAGGCTGTGAATGCGGCTTTAATGTACCGAATTTCTGTCAACTGAAAGTGTAGTTCAATCACGTCTTAATTTACAATGACATTTAAATGATTTATGTTTGCCTTAGATACCTGCAGTGACCTAGTTTTTCTTTCTCAGTGATGACGACCTGGAGCCATATGATATGTCTTGTGACACGCCAGTGAAGTCTGTGAAGACACCTGTGTACATACGAGACTGCATGGCAGGTAACGGTCAAAATGGGGTCATTGGGGAGAATTTGCAACCGTACGAAAATGGTAACGAATGTAAAGACGTCATCTACATTATTGCCGTTTGTGCCTAAAGCATTCTTCACAATACAATACAAAATAATGTACAAGCTGATTATGATCGTTGATCCTTTGTAATACGGTAACGATAAAACTAATATCAAAATTTCAGAACCTACAACAGTGTAGACTATTATAAAGGCTTAATCTTTTAGGGCTCATTTCAAATGACAAACCAGACTTGTTTGAAGCGTCTTTGGAAGTGGCTGCTAACTTAGTTACCATTGCACCAGACTTTAAAGAGGTAAAATTTTATGAAATTTACATTCAAAAACATATTAATTTTTTATTATAGCTTTTTTGTACTGATTCATGTAGGCCCTCTCTATTTTTAACAAGGCACTTCTGGCTTCATGAGGGTTCCTTTTTTGTCAGTTTTAATTCTTGTCCGTTAATTTTATGTATCTGAATTTATTTTTGATGAAATAAAGAATTTTTGTATTTGTATTTGGAGTGTATTAACCGGCATTAAATCACCTTAACTACTGTATAAACCAAGCATGTTTTTAATTTATTTTGTTTCATTTAAATTCATGTACAGTGTATGTACTGCGCAATCTCGAAAAGAAGCCTATGCTATCCTGTACTAGCCTAATTTTTCAAACTGAAGAAGGGGGCTTCAATTCAAAATGGGCTTCTTCTCGAGATTAAACCCAGTGGGCTTCAATTCAAGCTTTTACAGTATACTGGACCTCTAGCATAGGATTGTGGTTATTGCTTTAGGTGTGTGTGGAGTATATGAAGATTCTGTTATCTGTTGAAGACAGATTCAGTACAACAAACTTCGCTCAGCTTCGACATTCTGCTATAGTGGCAGCGGCTGTCAGAGCCCCTCAATTGGTAAGAACCTGTCTGTTTAGTACACCTGTTTGTTACACCTGTCTGTTTTCTTCACCTGTATTTTTAGTACACCTGTCTGTTTAGTACACGTCTGTTTCTTCATCTGACTCGTGTCTGTCCAGAATCCAATACCTTAGGATTCCAAATACAAAGCTGCCACATATATGCATTTTTTATGTACAATATTTATTCATAGGTGGAATGGGCTTCCAGTACATATTAGGGATTTAATTTAATTCAGTTGCTTTTATATGTCAAAGTACTGGTACTGGTACTGGTACTTGTAGCCATCTTATTTCAGACATTTGGCAGCCATTGACATTATGTTGGCGTTAAAAGTAGAGAATATTATGCCACTCCACAGCACACCAATACATAGTTGTCTGTTGTTTCTCTCTGTTTTTGCAGGAATTTATTTAAAAAAATAAATTACATTCATTGTTTTTCATAGGCAGCTGGTGTTCTTACTCAAGAATTTTATGATAGGAATTACAACATCAAACAGAGGCTAGACATGCTCGAGGTAAATCTTTAAACTTGATACAGCAATTAATCATAATGAAATATATAAATAGTGAACAAGATATTTTAAAAATTGATTTATATGGATTGTCCTTTTGCAACAACATCCCTCTTATATAATACAATACATTTTATACACACCTATAAAAAAGATGAGGAAGAAAATATGACTGAAGAATGTAAGAATAAGAGATTGGGGATGTCTTTGTAATGGAAGATTTTGAATTATGAACAAAATCAATGTATCCAACATAAAGACACATAAAAATTATGGATAAAAATTCCAAAAATTCTATTCAAAATAATAAAACAATATTTTAAGAATATTTTTAAACTCGGTCCAGATTATCAAATTTTCTTTGACAAGAACTGTTTTATGGTCATGATGTGCCTATATATGTGAGGTCTCACCACAAAATGAGATGCATCGTTGGCGAAATCATATTGAGATATTCACCAAAACAGGCCAAAATCAACATTTTTACAAAATTTTGATTTTAATGTTTTTGAATAATTTGATACTTATATTTTATGATTTTATGATATTTTCTTGCCAAGACAGTGTTCTCTGCACATAGTCGTATTATTTGTACAGGTTAGTTTATGTTTGAGGCCAAATTTCTTAAAACGTGGTTGTTATACACCTAAACTTCAAATGCTCACATCTCTGGATTTACTTATAGTAGGGAAGCCTTTTAAAGACCAAACGAAAGCTTATAATGTGATCTACCCAAATATAATATAAACTCAATTTTTGAATTTCTAACCATGAGACTCATTTTGTGGCAAGACTCACATGTGATCATGATGTGATGTCATCATGACCATATTTAGGCATGTCACATGTTTTTGTGAAATAATTTGATAGTGTGGACAGGACTTAATACTGTATTGTTTGTGGCAGGTTCTGGCTGATGCATCTCAACAGCTATCAAAGCCTCTCTCTGGAGAAAAGAAATCACAACTAGACAAACCAACCCAAGTCGCTATGGAAACTGATAAAGGTTTGGTGAAAGCAGAGCATTGGAAAGATATTGTACAAAGACGAATTGATAGTAAAACGAGAAGATTTGGCAAGGTGAGAAACATTAGATTATAGTAAGCTGATTAGTACATTCAATTAATTTATATTGATTATGTTATAAATACTATAAAAATCAACATTACTAGATATCCCATGTAAAAAAATAGATGTCTATTCATGTTATGGTAGAAATATTTATCTAAAAGTTGTTTTGATGGCTTTACAGGGACCAAGAAAACCTGCAATGAAACCAACTGAAAATAGATTTGCTGAGTTTGCTGGGCACTTTTTCTTCCCGCTCATTAGGCATTATGACAAGTAAGAAATCCTAAGCCCTCCTTCCTGTCATTGGTTACTATTGTGGTGTCTTAAAGTCCCATTCCCGGGAAAATTTCAGTTTTTAAGAAAAATCTAATTTTTGTATAATGTTATAAAGATTTATAAATATAATACGGAATTGCTAGTTTAACTGAATTTAGACATTCCTAAGAAAAAAATGTAAAATAAGACTGAAATTTGATTTTTTGTGTTCCACACAAAAAATAAATGCGGATGAATTTTTCATGTTTGATTTTGCGATAGGTTGTGAGAAGAAATGTCGTAGGCACCGAAAACATTAGCCTATCCAACGCTGCTAGGCTAGGCCTAGCCTTACCTCGATTTATGTCTGTTATCACACATAAAAACAGCAA
>NW_022738478.1:385652-404961 GCF_011630105.1 Anneissia japonica
AATGCAAATGCATATTTTCTAAAAAAAGTCAGTTTTTAGTGAAATTTTGCCGGGAATGAGACTTTAAAGTTCTTAATAATAGGTCCATGATATAGCATCATTATATATTTAGCTGCCTCTGCTGCTAGAACTTGTCAGTAGCTTAGTTTTCTGCAGCATTGGCATTTTTGTGTATGAACCAACATTGCATGATCTCATGTTGGGCTAGAAAATACCAGGTGACTGGAACCAGGTGACTGGAACCAGGTGACTGGAACCAGGTGACTGGAACCAGGTGGCTGGAACCAGGTGGCTGGAACCAGGTGGCTTGACAGGGCTTAAGGCACATGTTGTGACCATTCACTTGACATGACATATTAACTGTGACATTGAACTATTGTTCAATCAGTATTCAGTATAAATTGATGGAATAGATTGGGTTTTGCAAGTTGTATCCCAACAGCAGGAATACAAGTGATACTTCATACCTTTGAAGTTTCATTATGCAATTAATTTTGAATCATCAATGCCCACTTAAGCTACCTCTAATGGCCTGTCCAGACTATCAAATTCTGTTTGACAAATACTGTTGTATGCCCATATATAGTCATGATGTGTATATATATAGTCATGTTGTGATGTCATCATGACCAAATATAGGCATGTCATGTTTTTGTCAAATAAAACTTGCCAGGCCTTTACATGTTCAACATTAAACGTTAGCTTTAGGTTATTTATTGTTATTCGCATTCCATTATTTTTTCTCTCTTTTCTGTTTTTGTAAAGCACATAGAAGCTGCAACATTATGCACTATATAAATGTAACATCATTATTATTATTCAACAACACATTTTGACTGATATTCTCTAGCTCTATGAATACAATGGACATGCTTGGGGATGACTTTCTTTTGCTGGGTCGTCTGCTCTTCACACTCGGCATCATTGTAGCGTCGGCCGAGAATGCACCTGTAAGTATTATCAATAGTGCAATATAATTAGGTGTGCTGTATACTTAAGCCTCAAAGCGGCATGGACTAGATTCTACAGTAGAATCTAATTGGCAGTGACGGTGTAACCCCATACTTCGGTTTGTGTGCTACCTTGGTGTTTTTTCTTGCTTATTTATTATTCCATATTTTTGTTGTCTTCTTACACCTGTTGACTGCATAGGGACCTTGTTTATTTACGTTATATAAATCCGTCTGTTCCCAATGAACTGTTGCCAGCTACTCTCGTCTGTCCACAAGAGAGGCTGTATGGCCCAGTACACTGGGGTAACCCCCTACTTATCTCTGGGCTCTGTAAAGTACACATGAGCCAATTGTTTTTGTCTGAGGAAGCTTGTTCCACCACCAGAACCATAGGAAAGAAGAAATAATGATGTACTGTACTAATAATAAAATATCTGAATTGTATTAATTTCAGGTACTAAGACAGATGGCCAAGAGTATGTTGGAGCTAATATGGGTGCTAAGGTACCACACGGAACCATTTGTGCGCCGTGGATTGCTCTTCTCACTTTCCATGGTGCTACTGACAGTGCCATCCTTCATCCTTGTTTCAGAGATGCAGGATGAACTAATGGAATGCAGATATTGGCTTCAGGGTACTTTGAAAGCAGAATTATATTTTTTATTTGTACTCTATACCGTATCTTGGTAGTACTTTAAAGTCTTTTTTATGTGAATGACCAATATATTTACTTTGCCATGAACACTAGTTTTGTGAGTTTTTAAGGTGATTTTATTTTCTGGTATTTTATAGATATCTTGTGTAAAGATACTGATGTTGAGAGCTGTAAACTGGCAGCCAAGGCCGGAGAACTGTTAGATTACAATATGCAAAAGGTTGTTGTTATTATTGATTATTATATATTTATTATAGGAGGGATGTTTTGCCCTGCCTGACGTGCTATTGTACTGAATACTCAGTATGTTCCCAAATAGTTGCAAACAAATTTGCAAGAAGATTTGGATGGGATCACTTACTCGAATTACTTGCAATTTTTTTTCTCAAAACATCACTTCTTTGATATTTTCCTGATGCAAACACACATATTTATATATATTTATTATTAATATGTTCAGTTGCTGTTATCATTTACTAATTCTTATTCATTACTATCAATCAAGAATTATGAATCATTAAAAATACAATGTATTTTGTAATGGGCTTGGGTAACACTAAGCTGTTCTTGTTGTTAATTATCATTACATCACTATTATGTAGTTATTTGTTATTCAAGGAATTAGTGCATGACCATTCAAGTGAGGGATGAAATCTAATGATGGAGCAGCAAGCATTGAAAATATTGCAATTGTTGTTGATGGCATCCTTGAATAGAATGCAGGGAGGACAAGCAGAGAGCAGAGACTAGGACAGCAATGCTACCAGACATAGATGTTGCATGCAAAATAATGCAATTGTTGTGGTGGATGGTATCCTCGAAGGAAATGCAGGGAGGATGGGCAGAGACTAAAACAGCAATGCTACCAGACGTTGATGTTGCATTGAAAATAATGCAATTTTTGTGGATGGTATTCTACAGGCTGTGGTGACCTAAAGATTTCAAAGGAAATAATAAATGGTCAACTTATAGAGTACATATTGTTGGAACCTCTATGCGCTTAACGGACCTAAGAAAGTAATACTTAAAACCAAAACCTTAAAATGGAGGTAAAACTATCCCCGCTGGACAGCATCCCAGTATTTCCAAATAAAGGTTTCGGGTGAAACTTGAAATTGTTTAGAAATGTTTTCAAACGGGACTTAAATAATTAAACAGAACTGACATCTTTATTGAGTCAGGTAAGCGGTTCCATAATTTCAAGGATCACGTACTGTAAGTGGTTCAGTAAGTGTCTGTCCCACAAGGAGGTTCTTCGATGCGGAGTTTTGGGTGGTATTCTGCTATCAGATCCAATAAGTACTTTGGTAGGACAAGCATAGACTGTATCCTTTAAAAGAATGTAGAGAGGATAATGATCATCCACTTGAGAAACCCACATCCCACGTAAACATAGTCTTGCATTTTTGTGGGACATGTGCATATTCCCGGACCCTAACTTGTTCTAATTGGTCGGATGCACTGGAAAGGTCGATTTGATTATGGCAGTTAAATTGCTGTATGTATGTGCATGGTGAAATGAAACACACTTCTAAGCCAATAAACAGACACCATAAACATGTATGTATTTACTGACCATTCATAAGAATTTTAATATAAAATAATGTCATGTAATACTGATATACAATGTCAAACAAGGTCATAGGTCAAGAAAACAAAAAAATTAAGATTGTGAGTCACAGTTCTGTTGAATGCACAATGTTATATTTATTGTTCATCGAACGGTTTGAAGACTACTAATTTGGTGTGTAGATTTTTACTGCTTTGTCATTACTGTAAAAGCACCATTTGCACAAAAGCTCTAAAAGCACTATTTGCACAAAAGCTCTAAAAGCACATGTACGTATGTACTGTCCAAAATATCTGGCCTGGATCTTTCAATCTTGTTTTTGAGCATGTTCAATTGCCAGTACAATATTGTATATTTGTCCTGTCGTGCACTCCCGAATGTAATCTGTTATGTTTGCTGTCAGTACTATGAGGTAAGATTTATACTTGAAAGAATTTCATCTAGTCTTTAGTTGAATTAGTATACTGTAAAAAATGTTAAAATTATTAACTTTAGTCTATATATTGAAGAACTATTTACAGCATACTAAGATTTATACTGATATTTTTTTGATGCAAACCAAGTTTGATAAATCTAGCAATACAATGAATCAATTATTCAAATCCTAATTAAAATATAAGAAAATTGCAGCAGGCTAGAATACGCAATTCCATCATATAGAGTGACAATATACAATGGGCATGGGCGTAGGCTGGGGTGCAGATGTTCTCCAATGATGGCAAACTAGTTTTGTTAACTGGGTTATGAACATGGGCACAGATCATGGGGACGAGGACACGTCCCCCACTTTTTGACCATAATGTAATTTCATGAGTCAAGAAGATGCCTGAAAATTGTTGAAATAAACTGCATAAATGACCCAGGTTTTAACAAAAGAGCACTGTACATGATGACAAATTTTACTAGAGAGCATGATATCCGGCCACCTAGAGGTACTATTTCCTAAAAAATTTTCAAGTCTCAGTCCCAACCAGGGCTGAGGAAGGTGTGGCCTCAGACTGCCACCACCTTTTAAAACATCTGCACCATTGGTTATGAAAACAAAAAAATTCATTGGAATAGGAATTTAGCTCCACATTCTCAATTTTCACACACACACACACAGACCAAAAACAACCTACACCCTTGTTTATTCTTAACAATATTTACTGTACAAGATAAACATATGTTTATTTTCTCCTATCAATATATCTAACATATACATTATACTTTGTTCTTGCATGTCAACTCCTTAATTAGTATAGATATTGTTATTGATATTGTTTAGATATTTTGTAATTGTAAGACACTTTCAGGGGTCCCAAGTTTGAATAGTCAATTTGGGAAGATCTAGTTAAATAAGCTTTCACATTTTTTTTATTTTGCTGCACACAGTGATGTCCATCTGCACTGAATAATAAAAATAGAAAAAAACAAGCCTATTTTCCTGGAGGTGCTTGGTGGAGGCAATCTCAATTTCCAGGATACTTGGGACTCATGGCACTTTACTTGTAGGCACCATAAATATAATTGATAAACTGTAGTATAGGAAAGTGTTCCCCATCATAGAGGCTATCTTAACCTCTAATGAAATGCCAGGCACATACCATCAATTCTCTGAGGCCGCATTAATTTCAAATTTATATTATTCTGCTTTAAAAGCACATGCAGTTTTTTTTAAAATTTTATTGGTAATTATCAATACTGCAATAATTTATATTTACACTTCAATTCCAAAAAATTCTCATTAAATTTGTAAAGCAATTTTGGTTAGGGAAAGTACAGAAGACCTATTCAACCTTACTGATCCCCTATTGGTGTAGGCATGGCTTCATTTCCATTATTAGTAGTATTGTCAGTGACGTATGTACTGTATGAGACTTAAAATGAGGGAGGGGATCAATGAAAGTGAGGGGCCCCAGCTCGCAAAATTAGGTGATTTTTTACTACTTGAGCATGATTTTGGGGGTGGGGCGCTCACCGCAACACCCTTCCATATGCCACTGATTATTTGTTGCTACTTTTTATTCATTGTTGCATAGCTTTATGCTTTTGGCTTCCAATTTTATTACTTATGTTACAATTTGGTGCAACAATATTAATCACTCATCCCCCACCCTATGTGTAAAAAGATGGTATTTTCATAATTTTCTTCACAGTTTCTTGGCGACTTTATCGAAAGCATCCAGAACGATGTCAGCATGGAACGGTTTAAATGTAAGAGCAGGACGGAATCGCAGAGATTTTGCTCCGCACAAGCCGACATTCACACCTACAAATAAAAATAATAGAAAAATTAATATATGGCACCATATTTTTACAGATAGAAATCCAGTGGATGTGGGTGCCGAATAAGGTGAACTTGAGTGTATATTTTTGTTAAGAGGCGTCACTGGCTAGGTTATCTGAGGTTGTGTTTCGTTTGTTTGCGTTCACCATGAAGGAATGAGCTCAGGCTAGGCTGGCAAATGGAGTGAGTGGACTATAATCAACAGAGCTACTCTCATCTTCGATAAATCTTTTGAGGTTTGTTTACCTTGGGTTTTCATGAGTGCGGATATTTGAGTTGCTGTATTAGCGTCCGTGCAGTCAATTGCAAGAAACGTCCCATGACCTCGGGCTTTGCTGAAAATATGAGGATAGGCTTCCTACAAATAAAAACAAGGACATTTTTTTAAAATGATATGATAACCATAAATAACTCCCCTGAACACTGTACAGTCGGGCCCACAGAGGGACTTTCACATAAAGGGTTCAGGGAATATAATTTATGATTATCACATCTAGATTCAGATAAAGTGTAATGCATTCTCCGGGAGATGGAATGCGCACCGTCGAGTGCGTGAATGGTGTCGAGCGTGGTGGCGTGCAATTCAATTTTTTTGGGATGCGTAGTATAATTTCTTTTCATTATTAGTTAAATAAAAAATGTATATTAGTAAGAAATGTCTATAGCAAGACAAATGTATATATGTTATTATTACTCTTATATTGTGAATTATTGTTGCACATCTCTAGCGATTATGCCTCTGTTGAAACAATAAAGTTATTATTATTATTATTATCAGATGGCCTGAAATTTGATTATAATCAAACAGGCCGGCACCCCACCCACCCCCCGCATCTGCCACCGTTGTATACTAATTAAACATGAAACAACATGCAGTATTGCTATTAACACCCGGGAATGTTTTCCAAATTGAACTGTAATAATTTCGGACACTGCACTATTACAGCTACAATTATCTTTAAGCCTAAACTTACCTGTGCACACAAATTAACACAAAGAAAAATATTAGTATGCATTGATTTCAGTGTTGCTTTACCAACTTAATGTATCAGCCAGGGGCTTGAAATTGAATAAACTGTCTTTATCCATACCATGGAGAAAACTAATTCATCCATGTTCATACTCACAATTCACTCCATAATCTACCCCAGGCTACAGACCTTAAAACCCAGGATAAACAGTATCGAAGATAAACAGATTTCACGCTCTAATTATTTGAATGTTATTTCAATAGAAGTATAGGCAGTGGACTAAAATTGAGGAATAGGATTTTGTTTGTACTGTGTTCATGATGTCCTCATATCCAGCTGTAAGTAATATCAGAGGCAGAATCAAGTGGGCTTCTAAATTTAAAAAAAATTGTTGACATAAAATTTCAGACCTCAGCCCCAACTAGACTACTGCAACTTAGGACATAGGATTATGTACTATGTAATCAAACTAGTCCAGAGTATATCCTTCTTACTGCAGACTTCACAAGTTAGTAAAATGCATTTTAGTAACCCAGTCTTTGTAGTAAACACAAAATTTCTGTAGCACAATAGCCTGGTTCACGTCGAACTTTATCTGGATATAAGCCTGGTTCACGTTTTATCTAGATATAGATTCACTTAACTAAAGTTCAAATCAAATCAAATCAAATAAATCTTTATTGCAATCATAAAACAATAGTAGTGATTGGAATATACACGATATAAAACAGTACTAGAAAAAGAGGCAATATTAATAAATATCAATAGAGAAAATAAAAGCATTGAGATAATTTAATTAATAAATAATAATAATTATTATTATTATTTAATCTAATTATTAATTTAATTTATGAATTATTCTTAAAAATTACTCAAATTATATTTTTAGTAACATCAAATATTGCACAAAGGAATACAGATAAAAATTGATTGAGAAAGACAAAAAGGGTTAACACTAAACATCAAAAATTACTTTGTAAGCATAAATAAGCTTAATTAAAAAACCAGACAAATTCGACGTGAACCACTCAATTATAGCTAGATAAAGGAATTAAGTCACTTATAGTTAAGTGACTTAGATTAACGTAAATTAACTTGCTTAACGGTAAAGTCGGCTCGGATTACAAGGACACGATTACGTAACGTAGGCATCTAAGCCAGCTTTGTTGTATTGAACCACCAAGCAACAGCAGCAAACCAAGCAAAACAGCAGCATCGAAGTAGTCTCATTTGTCTGGTTTTCAGAAATTATTTGTAATATTATGGGTAACAACCCAGCAAACGTCCATTTTACGAATAGTCGATATTACCAATGACCTTTGCCCTTTGCATCATCGACCAAGTAATAACGTTAAAAAGTCCGATTGCGTACGTTTTTCAAAGTGATAATATATATTTTTCTTAATAATAAAATCAGATTTGTTGTATTAATTTATTGACAATTTTATCTTTTCCATTTCTGCTATAATAGTCACTACACTATTAATTCAGTTTACCACCAACACCAGTTTTTAAAATGAGCGCACATGTTTACGATGACGAAATAAAAAAGTGTGTGGAAGTCAGCAACTTATTTGACACCACAAAGCTAGATTTTCGCGAAGTGCATGTAAACAACACAATTAAGCGATCTAAAAAATACAAAACAGGACAGAAAGGTCCATAAAGCATACAGACATTTTAATGAAAATTAAAACAATATTTTGTTAAATGGAAGAATGCTAGCTAGCGATTAAAATAATTCGTTTTTTATCGAAGGTAAATTTAGCTAGGGCCTAGAGAATCTACTACTTAGATTGCGATAGAACACGCTGCTGCACACTGTCATTGGTTTGTACTGGTCGGCTAGGTTAGGTAGTGGAAACTCGCACCTTCTCTACAGTAGTTTACAATTTTTTGAACGAATACCACTTGGTACTAGAGGTTCGTAAAATACAGAGTGACGTCGACAGCCTGAAACTGGCTGGCTCTTTATCTGGCTCTAACTTGGCATTGAACGCAATTAGGGGATTATCGTATTATGTTTCAAGACGGGTATATCTAGATAAATTTTGACGTGAACCAGGCTAATGATTGGTCAAGTGCAAAACATGGGTTGCTTAAATTACATGTGCACGATAATAACAGCTGTGGAATTTTTTGTCTAGGAATGATGTAACCAAAGATCCAGATGGAAGTCATTTGATCTGGACCTATTTATTTATGGGTCAATGCCTATGATAAAATTCTGTAGTATTTTGTCTAATGTCCTAACAACAACAGAAGCTCAGTAGTTGTTGAGGCACACATTAACCCTTGTATATACTGAACAATAGACTGTAAATAATGGGGAGGTGATTGTTATGACATATACCTGTAATTGAACCAGACCATCATTCAGAATTTTTCCAGTTTCTTTCACATTTTCAAGCAAGTTTTCCTCTTTGATTGTGTTCAAAATTGCTCCAAGCAGAATCATCTTTGATGGTTCACCCATCCAGGTATTGAAAACACGGTAACCCTACAAAATATATAATTAAGAAACATATACAGTAACAAATTATGGTTTCTGTAAGAAATAAGTCAACACCTGGATTGATTTGAGAATTAGGTATAAAATGCTATATAAATCCAACTACAGTACATGCATGACCATAGCAGCGTCTGTTTCTGTTCAATTTGGAAAAATACCAGTTATTTTTTTGGCCAAGTGATTTGTAAAAATATGTCTGTGTTACCTCGCTGGGTGGTCGGGGAAGGTATGACAACACATTACCCATAATGCTTTTGAAGATCGGAAGTGTAAAATGACCTTTCTATTGTTTGATTCTTGTGCGTGAAAAAAGAAACAAGTTTCAGAATATTATCAGCAATGCTGTATTACTGATGTCAATTTGTCTTGCCACTTTTTTTCTCGCTCTAGGTCATGAGGTCAATGATAAATAACTGTTTAATGTGTTGCTGTTAAAAAGTGCACCGCAATAAAAAGTTATTTGTCGTGAACACTGAATCGATTGCATGCTTTTTCTCATCCTTATGTGTATCACTGAACTGAGCCTTTTCGCCAATACACCCAGAGTTTGGCTTAAAAACGCCGGCTGTTACGTACTCCGGGTGTTACGTAACACCCCAGATCTACCAAGGATTAAAATCAGTAGTTAACAGTGTTTAGTAGACCTCTTGGCTGGGCCTGGTTTTGGGACTAAAGAAAAAGAAACAGTTTAATACACATTTCATGATAATACAGTATCGCTGTTAAAATCTAACATTTTGAAAACAGTATCGTGCACGGAACACGGTTATTCGGGGTCGAGTACATATGATTTCGATTGGTTTGCACCAAGCAAGCTTGTTGCTGATTGGTCTAATGGAAAAAAAACATACAATTTCACGACACAAATGGCTCTGGATCCGAAATCCGGATTGGAAATCGTACAAATTTGATGTAACAGTCCTATTCTTTACCACTGAATCCATTTTTCACGACTCTGGACCGGAATCCGCGCTTGATGTGAACGTAGCTTAAGATTAGTAACTCTATGAAGCACAAATATCAATAAGTTGATTTTAAGGTGCACATTGAAATGCAAACAAAACACATGGGAAGACTTGATGTTGAATGAAATCAAGCTTAACATATACATTTGATATTTAACAACATTTATTAATTGAATTTATGTGGATTTCATGCAAAACTTGTTTTTTATACCGAAAATAGGTGGGACCCCCGAAGAAACAAGTCCATTGTCTACCCAGTGAAAATTTCTCTTGGAACATGCGTATAAGATAGTGAAATACATGCTCCAAGTAATATATATATATATTATATAATGCATGTCATTTTCAACAATGATAATAGTTTAATACATACTCCAAGTATTGTAATATATATATATAATGTATAATACATGTCATTTTCAGAAATGATAAATAATTTCTCAAATTCACATGCGTATAATCATATTAAAAATATTTATACCCAACTGGAAAATGGACGGTTCCAAATCGCCCAATACTCGCACCCACGTGTGATGTAATCATGCAGGCTTTTACTCTCAAAATGTTCAGTTTCTTGAGGTAGCTTCGTGCTTGTATTAAATGAAGGCAGCACAGTTCAATCAGTTATACTGTAGTGACTCTCTCATTATAATTAATTCATAACCAATAAATCAGATTTCAGATTTGTTTTAAATTAATATGATAAATTTTCAGCAATACAGTATACTTCTCTCGATTCGGATGACCTAATGTAGTGGAGGATATGTGTGGTAAACATTCTAGGTAAAGGGAGGAGAATAACCCATAACTTGCAGCATCATTGTGCTGAATTGCGTATGGGCGTGGTCCATGACTACCTAGCAGCCGTAAAGAGGCGCTTCTTGGTAGATACATCTTCACATCATTCCACGACAGGGGCTTAAATGAACCATAACATTGGGGTAACCCCCTACTCTTCCGAGTGCACACGAGCCAGATGTACACACTGGACCTCCATTTTAAGTTCTTATTTGAGAAGACTTGGTTCTACCAACCGAACCATGAGCGAGGAGCGGCTGGAACCAGCGCCGATGTTAAGGCTGTAGCTAGCAGCGCCCCTGGCTTATCGCTCGGCCACTCAACTCGTATACAGCCATGCGCTAGCCACAGGAGGCGTCAGCAGGGGCCAGGGGGGACAGGGCCCCCTCGTCGGGGAGATAAACCACAGTTAGGCGGGGGAAAAAATATATGTATTGTCTACATATTAAAATCTATTAAATAAGCCTTTAAAACCTCTAAATTGTCAAAAATGTTTTTTTATTTTTTTGTACTGTACTAAATGTACCAAAATCTGGCTAACTCACATCAGTAAAATTCTTCTCTTGATCGTTTGTGGTTGGAAATACATATGGTATGAATCATGCCTAGTGTTTCTTTTATTTTCTTTCAATGTGTCTACTTAGTAAAAGTGAGAAACTAGTAGAGCTGTTTCCCATCGACCATCTTGAATTTGCCATCTCAGAGTAACAAAAAAAAAAGTGGCTTACAATACAATACAAATCTTGTCTTTATTCTGGAAAGCTCATTTCAATACAATTGATGTATTGGTCTCCCAAGAGGTCCAGATTAAGTAAAAATAATTTAACAAAATAACAGATGAAAGAAAAAAGAGGTAAAAACAATAAAAATACGATGCACCAATGAAATTAAAAGGTTAAAAATCAACTTAATAGTTTGGAAATGATTACGAACATCAACTGGAAGGTCATTCCAGAGCATTTGATGCTCGGTATCGGAAGGCTCTCTTCCCTTGAGTATTTTTCCATGTTGGAATTATCAATGTATTTGTGGATTGGCTTCTAGTATTTTTGGGGTGGAGTGTGTCCATGAATTTATTTATTTATTTAATCTTTCTTTATACTGTAGGCACTTTCAGTACTACAGTACTGATTTTCAAAGTGGTACAGTGATAAGAAATATACAGTAGAAATAAAGACAAAGAATAAAATAAAATTTGAAAATTATTTTGGAATTAATTTTTAATTTGTGTGGAATTGATTAGTTAAATATAATGGGGCAGACCCTTGTAGACATTTAAATACCATAATTTTATCGTTTTCCCATCTGTCATGAACACACTTCCAATTTAACATGGACATTAGTTCAGTAATAGGGGTGTACATATCAGCATAAAGAAGGATTCTAGCAAGTCTATTTTGGAGAATTTGAAGATAATATTTTCAGAGCTACAATTTGACCAAACATTACTACAATAATCAAAACAAGGAAGTACAGTTGCATTAGCAAGCAGTCTTAAAGCATAATTAGGAATGGAATATCTTAATCTACGAATGATACCAATACATTGTGATAGTCTAGAAGTAACTTGTTCAACATGATTTTTCCATGATATAAGTGAATCAAAAGTAATTCCAAAATATTTGAAGCTTTTAACTCTTTCCACATCATAATTGTTAAGAAAGAGAAATATTAATAAACTTATCAAGAGAAAACCTAGTACCAAATAACATAAATTAAGATTTCTTAACATTAAGGGTTAGTGAATTAGTATTAAACCATGTAGCAATCTTACTAGTATTTGTATCAATCAAAGACTGAAGATGAACAGGGTCAGAGGAAGAACATAAAAGGGCTGTGTCATCAGCATACATGATACATTTACAATCAACAATTTCTGGCAGGGAATTTACATAACTGTATAATAAAAAGCAATGGGCCAAGTATGGACCCTTGAGGTACACCAACATTTATAGGTTTTGAATCAGATAAAGATGTCTTAATATTTACAATTTGTGGTCTACCTGACAGGTAGGATCCAAACCAGTCTAAGGCACCATCAAGGATGCCATGTTGTTTCAGTTTACTCAAAAGCAGTTTGTGATTGATGGTATCAAAGGCTTTTTGCAAGTCTAAAAAAATAGCAGCTGTGACATTACCTTTTTGTTAATATTATTGTTAATGTAATCAGAAAATCAATGAGTGGGTATTAGTTCTATGCTCTACTGTTTTTCTGTTATGTAGCCACATGGCATCCACGATGCTTGTTGTGTTGGAGTTAATTGTGCATGATTATAGAGATAATCGCATTATGACTGTTATTCAGTAGGTAAGGTTTCTGCTTGCTATAGATGAATTACATAATTTCTTGTACGCAATTTTGGTGTCTGATGTTCTTCTTTGTTTTGATGTTTTTCCTTTCGATACTCTTTTTTCATGTTCAACGCGAGAAAAAAAAAGAAACCTCCATCCCTACCATGAAAATTGTAACATAAGGATGCTAACCAATTTTTAAAATTTTACATGGCTTAAACTATGCCTACTTCAATTGGTAATAAATATGGTAGAACCCATATTAAAGGGACACCTTCACTACCAAAAAAGTGTCCCCTTAATAGGGGTTTTGGGTGTGTCTTTGTAAAGTGATGACATTGGCTAGATTCTTTATAAATTTTGTTTTACTTTTTTGACCCAAGAATGAGTTAACAGTTGAATAATAATTTGCAATGCAAAAAATAAATCAATGATATGTATTAAACAGATATGTTATTAAAGCTACAAAAGCTTATGTTCTGTTCAGGCTGTCCAATATTAAATTACACAAAACAAAAAAAATCGATTGGTTAATGGTCAAAATTGACAAGATTGTATTTATACAAAGTAACTCATGCACTAGGCATATACAGTATGTATCCATTATAAAGATTGAGAGGGGAAAATGTGGTTTGATGTTAAGTTTATTGTTCATTTGTTCTCATAATATATATTTGAAAGATTTTTTCTTATTTTGAGACTATTGAAGTTGCTTTTATGCAAAGAAAAAAATAAGTATCCCATTAATAGGGGTTAAATCTGTCTCTTATACACATCTAGATGTGTATAAGAGACAGTCATCGTATATAAATATACCCATGTTTTAAGAAATGGGTTTATATATAATCTATACACCGTGGCTAGAGGTACGGTACTATTGCAAATAAAAAGGATAGCAGTTTTGCTAGATTTGGCGGCATCAAGCGAGAGTAGGCCTAAACTATTTTAATAGTAGAAGCCAGGCCTAGCCTAGGCCTGCTACCCCTGCTATCCTATAACTGTGACACTTGTAAGCCTAAACTACCACAAGACTGCTACGTTATTTGTGAGAGAAGTAGTCTATGCCATTTTTGGTTTTTTGACCCCAATTCCCCTTATGTGACCTTTGATCCCAAGAAAAGGGAGGCGGCACCGGTCCTACTGACCAAGTTTTAATTAAATCGGTCCAGTAGTTTGCCACTAGTAGCCATGAGACTTAAAATGAGGGAGGGGATCAATGAAAGTGAGGGGCCCCAGCTCGCAAAATTAGGTGATTTTTTACTACTTGAGCATGATTTTGGGGGTGGGGCGCTCACCGCAACACCCTTCCATATGCCACTGATTATTTGTTGCTACTTTTTATTCATTGTTGCATAGCTTTATGCTTTTGGCTTCCAATTTTATTACTTATGTTACAATTTGGTGCAACAATATTAATCACTCATCCCCCACCCTATGTGTAAAAAGATGGTATTTTCATAATTTTCTTCACAGTTTCTTGGCTGTCTCTTATACACATCTAGATGTGTATAAGAGACAGCGTATGTACTGTCCAAAATATCTGGCCTGGATCTTTCAATCTTGTTTTTGAGCATGTTCAATTTCCAGTACAATATTGTATATTTGTCCTGTCGTGCACTCACGAATGAAATCTGTTATGTTTGCTGTCAGTACTATGAGGTAAGATTTATACTTGAAAGAATTTCATCTAGTCTTTAGTTGAATTAGTATACTGTAAAAAATGTTAAAATTATTAACTTTAGTCTATTTATTGAAGAACTATTTACAGCATACTAAGATTTATACTGATATTTTTTTGATGCAAACCAAGCTTGATAAATCTAGCAATACAATGAATCAATTATTCAAATCTTAATTAAAATATAAGAAAATTGCGGCAGGCTAGAATTCTCAATTTTCACATACACACACCCACACAGAGACCAAAAACAACCTACACCCTTGTATATTCTTAACAATATTAACTGTACAAGATAAACATATGTTTATTTTCTCCTATCAATATATCTAACATATACATTATATTTTGTCCTTGCATGTCAACTCCTTAATTACTATAGATACTTAGATATTGTTTAGATATTTTGTAATTGTAAGACACTTTCAGGGGTCCCAAGTTTGAATATGTCACTTCGGGAAGGTCTAGTTAAATAAGCTTTCACATTTTTTTTTATTTTGCTGCACACAGTGATGTCCATCTGCACTGAATAATAAAAATAGAAAAAACAAGCCTATTTTCCTGGAGGTGCTTGGTGGAGGCAATCTTGATTTCCAGGATACTCCCATGAATTGTGGGAGACTTGGGACTCATGGCACTTTACTTGTAGGCACCATAAATATAATTGATAAACTGTAGTATAGGAAAGTGTTCCCCGGCATAGAGGCTATCTTAACCTCTAATGAAATGCCGGGCACATACCATCATCAGCCTATGAATACATCTATTCTCTGAGGCCACATATTGCATTAATTTCAAATTTATATTATTCTGCTTTAAAAGCACATAATAAAGTAACTGCAGTTTTTATTTTTTTTATTTTATTGGTAATTATCAATACTGCAATATTTTATATTTACACTTCAATTCCAAAAAATAGTTATAACAGGATCAATTCTCATTAAATTTGTAAAGCAAATTTTTGGTTAGGGAAAGTACGAAGACCTACTTAACCTTACTGATCCCCTATTGGTGTAGGCATGGCTTCATTTCCATTATTAGTAGTATTGTCAGTGACGTATGTATGAGACTTAAAATGAGGGAGGGGGATCAATGAAAGTGAGGGGCCATAGCTCGCAAAATTAGGTGATTTTTTACTACTTGAGCATGATTGATGACCCCACTGAGTATTGTTGCTACTTTATAATTATTGTTGCATAGCTTTATGCTTTTATTATTATAATTATATTACTTATGTTACAACAATATTAATAGAGTAATGTGTCTCACTCATCCCCCCACCCAATGTGTCTTATAAAAAGATAGTATTTTAATGATTTTCTTCACAGTTTCTTGGCAACTTTATCGAAAGCATCCAGAACAATGTCAGCGTGGAACGGTTTAAATGTAAGCGCAGGACGGAATCGCAGAGATTTTGCTCCGCACAAGCCGACATTCACACCTACAAATAAAAAATAATAGAAAAATTAATATATGGAACCTTATATGGAATCTTTTGTTAAGAGGCATCACTGGCCAGGTTATTTGAGGTTGTGTTTCGTTTATTTGCGTTCACCATGAAGGAATGAGCTCAGGCTAGGCAAATGGAGTGAGTGGACTATAATCAACAGGGCTACTCTCATCTTCGATAAATCTTTTGAGGTTTGTTTACCTTGGGTTTTCATGAGTGTGGATATTTGAGTTGCTGTATTAGCGTCCGTGCAGTCAATCGCAAGAAACGTCCCATGACCTCGGGCCTTGCTGAAAATATGAGGATAGGCTTCCTACAAATAAAAACAAGGACATTTTTTTTTAATGACATGATAACCATAAATAACTTCCCTAAACACTGTACAGTCGGGCCCACAGAGGGACTTTCACATATAAAGGGTCCAGGGAATATAATTTATGATTATCACATCTAGATGGCCTGAAATTTGATTATAATCAAACAGGCCAAACTTACCTGTGCATACAAATTAGCACAAGGAAAAATAAGTATGCATTGATTTCAGTGTTGCTTTACCAGCTAACTGTACCAGCCAGGGGCTTGAAATTGAATAAACTGTCTTTATTCATACCATAGAGGAAACTAATTCATCCATGTTCATACTCGCAATTCACTCCTTAATCTACCTCAGGCTACAGCCATTTGAACCCAGTACAAACTTAAGCTTGGATAAACAGTATCGAAGATAAACAGATTTCACACTCTAATTATTTGAATGTTATTTCAATAGAAGTATAGTGCAGTGGACTAAAATTGAGGAATAGGATTTTGTTTGTACTGTGTATGATGTCCTCATATCCAGCAGTAAGTATATCAGAGGCAGAATCAAGTGGGCTTCTAAATTTTAAAAAATTTTAAAAACATAAAATTTCAGACCTCAGCCCCAACCAGTTGGAAGACTACTGCAACTTAGGACATAGGATTGATGTACTATGTAATCCTTAATCTTTATCATATCAGACTTCACAAGTTAGTAAAATGCATTTTAGTAACCAAGTCTTTGTAGTAAACACAAAATGTTTGTAGCACATAATGATTTGTCGAGTACAAAACATGGGTTGCTTAAATTACATGTGCAGGATAATAACAGCTGTGGAATTTCGAACAAATGGGACAGGATGGAGATTTACAGGTCACGTTTTCTTAGTTTTCATAATAATTTATTAATCTGACAAAATATGAGTTGTCTAGGAATGATGTAACCAAAGATCCAGATGGAAGTCATTTGACCTGGACCTATTTATTTATGGGTCAATGGCTATGATAAAATTCTGTAGTATTTTGTCTAATGTCCGTACAACAACAGAAGTTCAGTAGTTGTTGAGGCACACATTAACCCATGTATATATTGAACAATAGACTGTAAACAATGGGAAGGATGATTGTTATGACATATCATACCTGTAATTGAACCAGACCATCATTCAGAATTTTTCCAGTTTCTTTCACATTTTCAAGCAAGTTTTCCTCTTTGATTGTGTTCAAAATTGCTCCAAGCAGAATCATTTTTGATGGGTCACCCATCCAGGTATTGAAAACACGGTAACCCTAAAAAATATATAAAGGAAAATACAGTAACAAATTATGGTTTCTATAATAAATAAGTCAACACCTGGATTAATTTGAGAATTAGGTATAAAATGCTATATAAATCCAATTACATGCATGTGGCATCGTCTGTTTCTGTTCAATTTGGAAAAATACCAGTTATTTTTTTTAATTCTTGTGCGTGAAAAAAGAAACAACATGTTTCAGAATATTATCAGCAATGCTGTATTACTGATGTCGATTTGTCTTGCCACTTTTTTTCTCGCTCTAGGTCATGAAGTCAATGATAAATAACCGTTTAATGTGTTGCTGTTAAAAAGTGCACCGCAATAAACAGTTATTTGTCGTGAACACTGAATCGATTGCATGCTTTTTCTCATCCTTATGTGTATAGCTACACTGAGCCTTTTCGCCAATACACCCAGAGTTTGGCTTAAAAACACCGGGTGTTGCGTAACACCCCAGATCTACCAAGGATTAAAATCAGTAGTTAACAGTGTTTAGTAGACCTCTTGGCTGGGCCTGGTTTTGGGACTAAAGAAAAAGAAACAGTTTACACATTTCATGATAATATCGCTGTTAAAATCGAACATTTTGAAAAAAGTATCGTGCACGGAACACGATTGGTTTGAACCAAGCAAGCTTGTTGCTGATTGGTCTAATGGAAAAAAAAGGTACAATTTCACGATACAAATGGCTCTGGATCCGGAGTCCGGATTGGAAATTGTACAAATTTGATGTAACGGTCCATTCTTTACCACTGAATCCATTTTTCACGATTTTTCTCCAGACTCTGGACCGGAATCCGCGCTTGATGTGAACGTTGCTTAAGACTAGTAACTCTATGAAGCACAAGTACCAATAGGTTGATTTTATTAAGGTGCACGTTGAAATGCAAACAAAACACATGGGAAGACTTTATGTTGAATGAAATCAAGCTTAAACATGTACATTTGATGAAACAACATTTATTAATTGAATTTATGTGGATTTCATGCAAAAATCGTTTTTTATACTGAAAATAGGTGGGATCCCCGAAGAAACAAGTCCATTGTCTACCCGGTGAAAATTTCTCTTACAACATGCGTATAAGATAGTGAAATACATACTCCAAGTAATATATATATATATATATATATATATATATATTATATAATGCATGTCATTTTCAGCAATGATGATAATAGTTTAATACATACCCAAGTATTGTAATATATATATAATGTATAATACATGTCATTTTCAGAATTTTACATGCGTATAATCATACTAAAAATATTTATACCCAACTGGAAAATGGACGGTTCCAAATCGCCCAATACTCGCACCCACGTGTGATGTAATCATGCAGGCTTTTACTCTCAAAATGTTGAGTTTCTTGAGGTAGCTTCGTGCTTGTATTAAATGAAGGCAGCACAGTTCAATCAGTTATACTGTAGTGACTCTCTCATTATAATTAATTCATAACCAATAAATCAGATTTCAGATTTGTTTTAAATTAATATGATAAATTTTCAGCAATACAGTATACTTCTCTCGATTCGGATGACCTAATGTAGTGGAGGATATGTGTGGTAAACATTCTAGGTAAAGGGAGGAGAATAACCC
>NW_022738478.1:405091-409636 GCF_011630105.1 Anneissia japonica
TTTTATCGTTTTCCCATCTGTCATGAACACACTTCCAATTTAACATGGACATTAGTTCAGTAATAGGGGTGTACATATCAGCATAAAGAAGGATTCTAGCAAGTCTATTTTGGAGAATTTGAAGACAATTAATATTTTTAGAACTACAATTTGACCAAACATTACTACAATAATCAAAACAAGGAAGTACAATTGCATTAGCAAGCAGTCTTAAAGCATAATTAGGAATGGAATATCTTAATCTACGAATGATACCAATACGTTGTGATAGTCTAGATGTAACTTGTTGTACATGATTTTTGACATAAATGAATCAAAAGTAATTCCAAGATATTTGAAGCTTTCAACTCTTTCCACATCATAATTGTTAATAGAAAGAGAAATACTAATAAACTTATCACGAGAAAACCTAGTGCCAAATAACATAAATTTAGATTTCTTAACATTAAGGGTTAGTAAATTAGTATTAAACCATGTAGCAATCTTACTAGTATTTGTATCAAAGACTTTAGATGAACAGGGTCAGAGGAAGAACATAAAAGGGTTGTGTCGGCAGCATACATGATACATTTAAAATCATTCTTCTTTTTTCAAAATGTTAGGACGAGAAACTTTTTTTTTTACTTGGCCTAAACTTTGAGCGACTTAATAGAGATGACATTTTCAAAGGCTACTAATCAACTTGGTGTTGTTTATTTTAAAGAGAAGAAAACATACTGTACTGTACATTACAGACAAGCAATACTAAATCTGAAACCATACGGATAATACAGTATAGATATGCAATACTACAGTATATCTGTGCTTGCCCTCTGTATTGTGTTGAATGTGCCTGTATCGTGTATTGCTGTTGCTACATTATTATTAGTAGTCGATCGAGTATTAGTGATCAACTATTCAACATCTGAAACCAAGGATATGCACTGCATTGAGCATTTGAGCATAAGCCATATTTATTTTTTGATGACACTGTACCTTTATATCAGTGGCATTCACAGCCTGAGGTATTGTCTTGAAAAAAAAGATAATTAATTGGTCCACTGCATAATGTTGTCTCAAAACAACAATAACTACAATACAATGAGCTTCATAAAGCATATAGGCCTACATTGCAAATTCCCAATAAATCGCAGATGTGCATTTTGGGCGTATAAACCATAAATAAACTTTCATTCGTTTGAAAATTAAAAAACAGTGAATTACTACCATTGCAAGTGCAAATTACTATCATCAAGCAGTGGTGCCACGATTACATATGCATGTGGCGGATGTATGTAATTAAGGTAGCAATCTGGATTCTAGGTTAGCCCTCCGTTGAAATAATTTAAAATCAGTGAATTACTACAATTGCCAGTGCAAATTACTACCAACCAGTGGTGCCACGATTAGGTATGCATGTGGCTGACGTATGTAATAAGGTAACAACCTGGATTCTTGGTTAGCCCTCCGTTGAAATAATTTATTTTGTCAAGAAAAACTGTAAAAGAAACAGGAACCAGGAAAATTTAAACAGACTTTAATTTTCCTTTAAACCATATTTATAGAGGGTGACCCTTCCAGCATATCCTAGAAGGTCGGTTGATATTCAAGGGGCCTCTTTAAATAAATGAAATAATGTGATGCTTTTATCAGCAAAGTCTTTTTTACTAAAAAATATTTAACTATAGTTTTGAATAATATCTTATTATTATTTTGACAATAAAGTTGATTTGCATCTTGTATCCTGTATCTAGGATAAGCTGGAAAGGTCACCTTCTATAAATATGGTTTAAAAAAGTTTTAAAAAAATTCTTTTATTTTCTTCACTTACCTGGTCTGGGCTAAACTCGGTCTTGTAGAAATAACCAGCAACGGTTAATTTCTTACTAAATGTTAGAAGGTCTGGGGGGTTATCCAAGCCCCACTGGTCAGAAGCAAATATTGTACCAGTACACCCTCCTCCTGTCTGCACCTCATCAACAACCATCCCCATACCATTCTAAAAATAAAGGAATACACCATTGATTGTAAATATATAAATATATATATAAGACAAAAAATGAGAGGTTCAACAGTAGCTTTGATTAGACATATTTATTACTATTTAGTTTCGTGCTACACATACATGGTGCAGCACTCTTCATACACTTGCTATTTATGTGGGTTGTTATTCTGAGTTTCACACTTAATGGCCATCATCAGACAACTGTAATTAGGTTGCGCATGCAGCAGTCAGGTGTCTAGATTAGATTAGACTATTTTATCTGAAGAGTGCTGCACCATGTATGTGTAGCACGAAACTAAATAGTAATATATATGTCTAATCAAAGCTACTGTTGAACCTCTCATTTTTTGTCTTTAATTCGCTTTGGTTTCATTACCATCGAGCACTCTGCTGATAGTATTTGCAACTGTTTTTATATATAATTATAACGTACAGTAGTATACTTGAGTATCATCCGATAAAGTACTGAATGCTAAACTTATCCGATACAGTACTGAATACTAAACTGTAGTGCATACAATAGTATACACATATTTACTGGGTTGAGGGGCATAGTTTGAAATAGCCTGAGGTGATCTGGAGGCTGTATTGTGTCCAAAGATGAATAAAACCCAGCAAATATTTGTTTTACATACAGCACCACTATATAGATTGTATTGATGTAGGCATTAGGGAGCATGGCTAGAACTATTGCCCAGATTTTAACCAATCAAATGCCTTGAATCTATGTAATCGTTATATTTATATTTATTCAGTATAAATGTGGGTTGTTATTCTGAGTTTCACACTTAATGGCCATCATCAGACAAATGTAATTAGGTGTTATCCTATTATGATGGTTCATGCAGCAGTCAGGTGTCTATTATTTTTAGTATAGTCTGGTTGGTGTTGTGGGGACACTACAGCCAGTTCAGTTCTTTTCTTGATTGTGTGTACTTGTTTGGCCATTAGGATTGCTATTTTCTCTTCTATGCCTAAGCTGCATTGACCAGATTTTCGTGTGTGTTAGATTTCTTTGATTTTCAGAGAATATTCATAGCCTTTCCTTTTTAATTCATGCCTCAATGATTTGGTGTGATTGATTTGAATGATCATGATTTGAATAATTGCTGTTTAAATGCTCTGCCTGATAGTCCAATGCATGAGTTTTGGCCCTCATCACATGTTATTGTAGCTCTATATATCAGTGCATTCCTCAGGCAGTTCTCTTGGTTCTTGGGTTTGTTTCTTTTTTGAATGATTTGTGAGTTTACCTGGGTTGTGATGTTACGAAGTCCCTGGAAGAAGTAGGGGGTGGCGTGATTATCTCCTCCTTCTGCTTGGATAGGTTCCACTATTAGACCTGCTACATCTCTCCCCTTAGCTGCATATTCATCAATCAGTCTTTGCACCTGTGAATTTCATTGATTGGTCGATTAGTAAATGTCAATAAATTAGTTCGCCCAAAGTTAATTACAATCAAAGTGACAAAAATGTGCTACAGTTATATGAATCTAACTACTGTATTTACATTATACACTGTAGAAACTTGTCTTTTTCACATTAAATTGACCTCTTTTGGAGAAAAAAATTAGTTTGCTATACCTCTGCCAAGCACCTATCTTCCTCAGCACGATTCTCTGCCAAGTGCATATCCAGTGGGTACTTGAGCGATGGGAAGGGGGCAACAGGCCAATCCATCGCAGGCATGTCAAGCTTGTGGATCATCTTGGAGTGAGTCAAGGATAAGCAACCTAAGGATGGATACCCGTCGGGAAAAAAACACAGAGGGAAAACATTTTATGTGTTTCTTACATACTAGAGTCAAAAATTTGTTTAAATAAGCCGTTGAAACCCCTAAAATTGTCAGTTTTTTTGGTGCTTCACTAGATTTTGAATGACGGCTAACCACACCATTTACACTATAGTCAGGAAGTGACCCCACCCTGTCAGGAACTTCGGTCCCCGTTGGGTAAATCCTGCCGCCACCCCTGAATGCTGAATAATATGCTCATCGTTAAACCTCATTACTAACATTATTTCATTTTTTTAATGACTTTACTTTATTACATATTTAAGTTTATTAAACTACACTCACCAATAGTACGCCCATGAAAACTGCCGTTAAAGGACATAAACGTGAACTGTGGACTGCCAGGGGCCTGAAAAAGTAACAAAAAGTATTAGCGACAAGAAATAAAGAAAACAAAAAAGAGTATTACAGAACATAGAGTATACAAAATGTATTTATTTTACCTCGTTAACCATACAAGAATCCATTTCCTCTTTTGTAACTGGTGCTCCTCCTCTTTTATTGTTCTGACAATAAAGCAAAAACAACTTATTTTAACCAATAATTATGGCACAGGGCATTGGTGTCATAGAATTGGTGTGATAACTATTTTTTTTATTTATTCTTTCTTTATACTGAATATACACTTTCAATACATAGTACTGATTTCCAAAGTGGTTCAGTTCTTATCTACAAAAACATTTTAAAAGCAGAAAATAACAAAGAGAGCAAAAACTTAACTACAAATTTTAAAAAAATATATATATATTAAAATATATATATATATATA
>NW_022738478.1:409741-423650 GCF_011630105.1 Anneissia japonica
TACATACATACATATACACATATAAAAATAAAAGAAACATAGGTAGAAACAAAATTTTGAATAATAAAAATGGGATATGCAAGGTAAGAGAAAATCAGGTAAGATTAAGCAGGAATTATTGGTGAGGATTTGAAATAGAATGCTTAAAATTTGAAAGTGTCATAGAATTAAAGTTGGTTTTAATATCATCCGGGAGTCTAGCAATAATTATTCAGTCATTTATTTTCTTCATCTTCTAAATCGCCAAGGCATGCACCCCTACTGTTTTCTAAATTCCACCTTATTATGAGGTCACCTACAGTATTTTTCTATTATGCATTGAAGGATGAAAGTATACTCTTACTATGGTAAAAAATCAACAATGACTAGATATTGTATTTGTCAAATGTAGGGAATAAACCATTGTGATGGGGTCTGTGTTATTTTTCACATATGTCCTCACAATTAGGTCAATGATAAGTCTAATCCTTTTATGTGCCTAGAAAACCTTAGCAATTTTGGTCATTTTGTGCGTTTTAGAACATACAGTATTCATGCCCAAAGTTTGTTATTAAAATTGTTTTTTCTGGTCTAAGAACTGTAGTGGACAGGAGGTTTGGCAGCCCCTGCCTCACCTCTCTCCTCTACTTCTATTTAGTCACACGTATTGGAGAATAACTTATTTCTTGGCTTACTTTATACCACAGGAACACTTGTTTCATAGCATTTTCATTTGCGCATGACCCGCACATCATTGTCTGCACATTCTCAAGACCTTTTGGAGCAATCTATAGAAAACAAACACCATCTATTTACAGAAAACAAACACAATTTATTACAGGGAACAAACACCATCAATTACAGGAAACAAACACAATCTACCACAGAAACAGTTAATGATACTGTAATTCAGATAGTAATACAGTTTGATCACTGAACTAGGTTCCTGGTTTAGTAAAACCCAAGATCAATTTCAAATTCAGATTTTTAAAAATACACTTTTGAAAAAATCACATAACAACTAATAACTTGTGTGTGTTGATTTGTTTTTTCTTCAGAAAAATGAAACATTACAAAATGTACGTAAAAAACAACAAATGCAGCATCAATTTAGAATGTATGTTATAATGTAATGTACATACTTAATTCAGAAACACTAAAACCAACTTTTCTCTAAGTATGACTTCATATGTTCTTAAATATCCAATTGACTTGGCATGTATACACAGATCATTTTGGCAGGACACTTCACATACATCCTCATAATCAAGGCTTAAACATGATTCTGTTTAACACATGCAATTACAAGAAGACAAGGTAACATTTCTAGGGGCCTTTACTGAAGGTCATTTCCACTTGTAACAAAATGAAAGTAGAACCAAAAAATATCATTAGGCCTAAAAAAACCATAGCATTGTTCTATGTCTCATACATATCTTTGAAATCACGCAAGGTCTTGGATTCGATGCTGAATGTATAAAATGTGTAGGCTGCCGGCACACTGACCTCTGATGATTAGTGCCTAAAAAATTTTCACAAAAACGTGATGCGATAAATACAAAATTATTAATATTTTTGCTAAGTATTTCAGCCGCTCCGAGTTCCTTTTCTATTCTTCTTTCTTCCTATGGTTCTTCCATATTTACGTTAAATTTAATTCATTTAATACTATAATGACATACTATATATGTATACATACGTATATATATGTATGTATATGTATGTATATATACATTATGTATATGTATATATATATATATATAATTACATATTGTGACCGGACTCTAGACCTAGGCCTATGTATACATTGTGTCTGTATTTAACATATACTTCAATATTTGTCAATCTAAAGTCGAAGGTAGTTATGTGCTGGTCCCCGACCCTTTTATGTTCACTTGGATAGGCTTATCTTCATAATACTTCTATGAATACTTCAACCAAGTTGTCTTTACCCAGTACTGCTCGTTTATTTTATTCATGTGGGAAACTTTTGACCCATGTTGAAAAGACAAGAAGGTCTGTTTTGCATAAGTTGGTACTGGGATGCAATTGGTAGGAAGCCAAGATGCAGTAGTGTAGTTCAGGACAATAACATTTGGTGCTGGAAATTAAACTAGTAATTTTTATTGGCGGATGCAACATTTTTTCTTGAAGCCTTGTCACAGAATTATGTTGGCATCGATCTGGCAAGGTTCATGAAGATAAAGAACAAGTGACAAGAAAGGGTCTGCTAAGGATTAAAATTTGCTTACAAAAATTATGAGATACACCTGAATACAGTAACAACAATACGCAGGCTGCTAATGGACGAAACTGCAGCATACCCTCAATGAAATAATGGAATCATTCTGTTGTATTCAGGCACAATGTTTCCTGAGTGCTGCCTGAATGCAGGTACAATTCCATTATTTTCCTTTATGCTCAAAGGTAAAAAATTGATTTCGATGACCCTGACCTTATCCCTTGACCTTTCTTCCGAAAATTGAAAGGCGTCTTTTATTCGATCATTATGTACCATTTCACTAAATTTTATGGTGATATATTCAATGGTGATTCATTCAGTTTTTGCCTAATCTAGCTACAGACAGCAGTGAATACATAACCTCCTTGGCGGAGGTAATTATAAAGAATGAAGTGTTGCAGTCAGTCTTTATATGACCCTTTGAAATTCTAAGTGATATACACTGGTCTCCAGTTGGTCTCTTCTTTCAAGGTTACAATGCAATATTTTCAGTATAAAATACTATATAGAATTAATCCATGTAATAGTTTCCTAAAAAGAGTTAATATAATTGATGACAACAAATCTCATATATGGAACTACTGACCACATGTTTTGGTATTGTTCACATGTGACACAATTCTGGAAGTGTTGGAGATTCCAATACAAATTAAATTCAAGCAACATGAATGACATACAAATTACAGACTTTTCACATTATACGAAAACAATAATATGGGATTCTTACCGGAATTAGAATGTCTTCTATTATTTCAGGGTATCCTTCAGGAAGGTTCACACCTAATGCTGGACGATTGGCAATTGTAACCTATGGACAAATTTGTGTTAATATCTTAAAATTTGCAAATAAATTTTGTATGAATACTCAATGAGGAGGATAATAATTCAGTTGTATTAAAGAAACAGCCTAGAAGGTAGTCTGCAACGACACCTTTTGTGGTCGGTATCGATAATGTGTATGTTGACCTGACCTGGGGTTAACATCAGTGAGTTTTATTCACGTGACCTGTTTGGCGGGTACTCGACTGTCATGGTTTCGGTGCTAAAGGAGAAATAAAGAGCTGAGAAACAGTTTGTTTATTTTGGCCTATGATCTCTTTTTATTGTCATTTATCAGGTATGACACTCCTACCGATAACGAGGCTACTGTTTTGAATTATAACTGAAAAAGAAACTTTTCGTTGAAGGGCTACACTTGATGGGATTATAATAACAATATATGTTTCTATTCTGGTATTTTAACTCGCAGCAATTGGTATATGGACATGGTCTATGGTTACTGTAGCTTCTGCAGAGAGGTGCTTAGCTTGTGTTCACATCATTCCACAATAACAGGGGCTGAAATGAACCATAGAAGTGGGGTAATCCCCCTACTCTTACATACATCTTACCAAGTTAGCTGGGTCTTGCATAGCATCAAGTATAGCTGGATGATTGTAACCTGAAGAAAGCAAATTAAATTTACTTGCCCAAAGAAAATTTATGTAAGAAAATTATTGCACATAAATAGTTAGGATTAGAACTACGATTTTTGTGATAATAAGGAAAACCATTGTGGTGATGATGAAAAAAAAAATTTAGTGGCGGCGGTGGTGGTATAATGATGATGACCACTTGTTCTAGGAATCTTTATCTTGTCTCTTCACACGGAAGTATGTGTAGGCACCTGTTAGGTTTGGATGCCAGTGTGTGAATAATAGCTTCAACATTGTTGAGTATTTCCTCAGGAAGTGATGCATTCCATACAATATGTACCAATGGCCGAGGTTAATAATGATGGCCATAGTTAGGGCTGGAAAAAGTGCCTGACTAGTTGTCGGAAGCATTGACCGTTAACCTAGAGGCATTTTAGAACAAAAAACACTAATAAATGCACTATATTAAAGCAGGGGTGGGCATAAAAATTGGTCAGAGAGCCAAAGTGAATTTTTGATTTAACACCGGGGACCGCACCCAAACTTTGTTGTTTCCAGTGTGCTTCCAAAAACCTCAAAAAACTGCTTTTACACTAATTTATTCTTAGTTTTGATTTTACATATGATTGGTGCCGGGCTATAAAAAACAATTAATTCATTTTCGTGCGCTGCAGAAGAACAGCAGGCGGGCCGCAGGAGGGCCGCACTTTGCCCACCTGTGTTGAAAAGATAACAATTGGTTTTAGATGATATGTATCATAATGATCATAATTTCTATGGTCGGAGGCATAAGAATATTTTTCTCAGGCCTGGCCATAGCATTATGCCTAGGACACTGATACACTGTGTCTTCATCACCTCTATCATCAATACAATAAGATCAGTATTCAACCTTTTTTTTTCCATTAAAAAATTACAAATTTCAGACCACAAGAAGAATAAAAAAAAACATCAAACTATGGGGGTATATCAAGCAAAACTGACAAGACTCAATTGCCACTCAACTATAATCATGATTAATTTATTCATGATTTCATTTATATTCATTTCAATATCATTATCATTCCATTATCAATATTAATTAACCCTATCATTATAGTTAGTTGTCATTACCAAATCATCATCACTAATTAATTAACATTATCATTATAGTTAGTTATCATTACCAAATTATCATCATCATATCATATCCTTCACTTTACATTTACAACTGAAATATGTAATTGCATGAGCAGCATACGAATGCAACTCTGATGACAAGCCACTGAACAATGTGTGAACAGTCCGTGGAGAATAATTACAAATGGAAAAGAGTGAAATCATCCAAGTCAATGTCATAAATTATATCATTAAGAGGCAAAGCCAATCAGCATCAAAAACTATTCTAGACTACTGCACATACTGTACAAGTCATCATAACTTGCTTTTAGTAGCAAAGAACTGTAGGAAAAAATTTAATATGCTACAGTAGGTGCTTGCTTTTCATAATATTTGTCTAACTAGCATAGATAGATGGATATATTCACTGTAACACACCAAGGGTAACCCAGGCAGGCCATAATGCACACAGGACCAACAGCTTAAATGTCTCATCCAAAAGACGGTGCACAATCTGTCTCTTATACACATCTAGATGTGTATAAGAGACAGGCGCACGTACAATGGCTATTTCCAGTTTAGCCGACTGAGCTAAGCTGGTCCCTAACCACACCTCAGCCGACTGAGCTAAGCTGCTCCCTAACCACACCTCCTTTTCCACCCCCACCATCCCCTTCCCCACTGATATCAACTGTTTCCTGTTTTTCAATGCATGTACATTATCTGTGTTATGACTCAAAGGAAGCTGTTAATATTTACTTGATTTTTCTTCAAGGTCTCCAACTCACAATAAAAAAAAATTAAAAATTAACTAAAATGGATTCTTTAAAAAAGGTTCTGTAATATATCAATAATAAACCCCATGCAAGAAAGATCAATTAAAAATTCACTAAACCTTTTTTACTGTGATTGAGTGATTGATTGATTTATTGATTAATAAGGAATAAAAAAAGTTGTTTGTGAGGAAATGCTGGTACTGTACTTGAAATGGGATGTGGAGTACAGTAGGGGTAGGTTTATATGCATTGGTTAATTCATGAATAGATTGATCACAGATGGATAGGTACAGTAGATGGATGGATGGAGGATAAATATAATAGTTTCGTCCTCTGGGGTCACACATCAGAGCAACAAATAATGTACAGCAACAAAATAAAAACATGGGGTAATGTGAATATATCAATATTATTTTTATTATATTATTAAATTTTTAGACACTGATGCTGGTTTTGGGATGGCAAGCCTCAACTACTGTATTCATAAAATTGATGTTCACAAAACAGTTTGATATTCAATAAAGTATTCATTCAAAATGTCATGCCTGAAGAACATACAAATCATATGCACTTCTATTGTAGTTTGTACATTTTATTAAAGAGTATAATAAAACAAGATAGTGTACACCTGCTTGTAAATACAATGCTCCTTAGTGTAGGATACCCACTGTCCTTGGTATGGACTATATTATCCAGTTCTGCACTACATGTGATTTTCACATGATACAATATACTTTAGTACAGTGCAGTAGGTTTCCTTATTTTTCTTTACCATCATACCATCGTGTGCAGTGCAGTACCAGGTCATAAAGTGCATACAAGCGGCAGCAGGCATCCTATTCTGCCTGCGTATTGCATATCGCAGGCATCCTACTCTGCCTGCGTATTGCATATCGTTTTTTACGCTCTGAATGACTGTAGTTGGATGCTTTATTTTATTTATACATTTTGATTTTATCAAATAAATTACCTAAAGGTAACGATGAAATTTGCATGAAAATGTCCAGCATACGGTTGCCGTCAACGTCCACGACATAGTTGCCTAGACTTGATGCAAGGTCAACAACAAACTGCACATGTTTAATATTCTAAAAAAGCAAGAAAAACAATCTTACTCAACATTCAGTGCATTTATTTGTACTTGCTACATTTTTTTCAACAAGAATCTATTTCCTTTATTTTTTTCAATTTTTAAATGTATATATTGAAGCGTGGCCGGCGGAACCGGGGGGGCTGGGGACCCCCTTTTTGGTAGAAAACATATAATGTCTATGCAGATTTTTGTATGATCGGAAAGAAATGTTAGTGGGGGGCCCCCACTTTTTAAAATGTTCCGCTGGCCCTGGGGAATAGACAAGTGGGACAGAGTTAGATTACAATTTAAAGATTTTGTGTGAATATAACTTTTTTTGGCCCACAAAATCATGCATTTGATTACATTTTCGTTTGATATCAAAGTCAATAGGGGCATCATGGTTTCAGTCATCTCAAAAGTAACTAACATTTTAATTTTAATTTAGTAAACTTCTCACAAATGCAAAAGTACAAAAGTGAAGGAGACAGGTGACGAACACCTCTACAAGGGCTCGCTCCTTACAATATAAATACAACAATAGAAACTGGAAATAAAAAAAGACAGCACAAACACGAAGACAATAAAGGAATAAGAAAAATCATAAGGAGAATATTAAAGGGAAACAAGAATTGCCACAATGAATATAAAAATCATTTAAATAGAAATTGCCAAAGTAAATTTCAAACATAGAAATATGTAGAATATATTTTTTTTTTAAAGCGATGAAAATAAAAAAAGATGAAAAAAAGAATAAACCAATAAGGCAAAATAAAAAAAATAAAGTATGATAATATAGCAAATGAAAAATAGCCACAGGTAAACATAAAACAAGTTCAAATGGAAGATAATTTGGTAATTTCTGTTTTGCCATCAGTTTCACTTCTGTGTTTTGATATCTGATCTCCTGGGATTTATCAATCTCAGCTTAGCAAATGTTTTAAGTCAAAAAAGTTAAAATGTCTCTAAACAAATATCTTGCTGATTTATCAAACCATCTTAGCAAAATCTTAGCTTAAAAATCGTCTTAGATTGCGCATTTGTACAATCGACTTGTTAAGTTAAGCAATATTGATCTGACTTGAGTAAAAAAAAATGGATTTAAGACAAATTTAAGCTAATTTCTAGTTTGATAAATCCGGTCCCTGATCGCCAGGGAATTTATGTAACATGTTAGCAATCTGACTGCCTTCACATGTAAATGGTTCATTGCTGGCTACGTTGTCTGAGAGTTTTGCAGATTCATTAGTATTCTATGGTACATTCTCTGAGAATGATTCATAAAAATATTGTCACATTACTGTATGATATGTCATGATACAGTGCACTGCAATGTGTTTGCCTTCACAATATATGTTATCAAATGTGTGCCGCCTTTTCTTGTCTTGCAGTGAAAATGCAAATATTTTCGAAAAGTTGTGTCTACTGATAGTACTGATATAAACTGACTGAGAATCTGATTAAAAGTGGCAGATTGGCTGACCAACTCTCACTGACCGACTAGCTGACAGATTGTCACACTGATAACAATGACTGCCAGACTGACACTAACTGATAGTGACTCACTGATTCTGACTGATTTAACCAGACTGACTGGTGGACTCTTACTACTGACTCAAACTGATTTTTCTTTTTGTCACACAATTAAGTGTCACTGAAGATGCAATAATTTGCAATAATAATTTACGGACATTCAATTTAAACTTAATTTTAATAACCATGATTATTATTATACTTACTTTGTTGGATTTCTCATATCTTTTCATTAGTTCCTGGAAAAATTAAAACAAAGCAATTAATTTGCATAATGTTTTTCTTTACAAACATTTAATTTCATAAGGCCCTCAAATAAATCTGGTATTTACTGATGATACTGGCCTATGCACATGAATAATGTACTGTTAGCATGTACAGTATAATGCACACAAATCGTCGCTCACATCACGAACTAACACAATCAAAGTAGATTAAGTGTTAGTTCGTGAAATCAAGAAAGCACGTATTTTGACGCACTTTCTTGATTTCACAAAATACCAGATTTATTGTTGTTGACTTTTTGTGTGGTAAAGAATACAAAATTGCTTGACAACCAATACGCACTCGTTTTGACGCGCTACTGTAATTTCACGAACTAACACAATCTACTTTGATTGTGTTAGATGTCAGCGACAAAATATTCTAATCAACAATTTAAATGGATGCAGATCCTATACACACTTTGTTTTCAAGCAAGTAGTGAACAACCAAACGTCAAATGACAATTGTGTTTATGTAATCTAGGGTAAAAGATATAATATTGGCCTGCAATTTGATCCACAATCTGTACACTAGAGTGAACAGTTACACAAGTCTGTGCTTTAAGGGTTATGACACTGCCATGGTTGAGTCATTACCTGTTAATATAATCGTGAACTTTGATAAAATGTCGTGATTTTAATTGCGAAGCAGCCAATTCATATTCTTGACAGCAATTTGACCTCTGAAAGGTCATTGTTTGTCAAAAAAACGAGTCCCTAAGATGACTGAAGAGCGGAGTTTCTTTCTTTCGTTCTGCCGGGTAAAATCAATTACTTTAGGCGACGTTTGTAGACTAACCTACTCGTACCAACGTCCACATGTCGCGCTAGCCTTATCCTACTCTAGGCCTAGACTAGCTAGGATGGTATAGGCCTAGCCTTGAAGACGAAGGTCCCAATAAAAAACAACGTTGCTCTTTGATAGCTAACATTGTCTATTTAACATCACAATAATTCATTATTAGACCTATAGTTGTTTTTTGAATTGTACTCCACAAATCTCAACCGATACCTCGCACAACTGGCTAACGTCTCTATCTATTGTCGTGACGTCATGGCTCGCTGGCTCACACTTGTGATATGTCTCGCACTTGTGATCAAATAACACGCTGGCTCGCACTTTGGCAACATACACTTTGGCAACACTCTTTGGCAGTCAACTCGCCCCTAGAAAACCCGCCCTTGGAAACTTGCCCCATAAAAAAATGTACACTTCCTAGACTATGCAGTCTTCAAAATAAAAATTGTAACCTTTGGTAAGCAATTACATTTTCCACATACATAGAAATTTTTGAAACTTTATTAAAAAAAAACCTAAACCATAATTCACCACACTATAGACACTTTTTGACAAAAATGAAAAATTACGACTTTGTTACCCAATGAGAAGTGTTCTAATATAGACAATGGGTCGTGTCTCATTATTTGTTATAGTTTTATTATTCATTATTTTCACTTGACTCACATAAATAATTTTGTTCGAAGAACATTTATATGCAGTTGTACTTCACAGCACTTCACTTGCAATTTGCAATTTCTAGTCATAAATATATTAACTGTGCCGTGAATATATCAATAATGTACCTTGAAAGGACATGTTTTATTCTTTTCTTACATACATTACAATAATAATTAGTTATTATTAGTTATTAGTTAATAATTAATTTATCACCCTCTCTAGGCTAAAAAAGTAATGAGGGAGAGGCTGGGTTGTTTACACAAATATCATCTTGGGTTGTTTACAGGTGCACTGATATTCAAAGTAAAATACATGATTGAAATAATGCAAATATATATATAAATTAAAAACTTTTTTTTCCCCAAAATGTTTTTTCTTTTCTTTTCTTTTTTTTTTTGTATTATACCATAGAAGACATGTGGGTAGGGGTGATAAACTAATTATTATTTTTATTGAGCCTAATGTTGATGAAATATTTTTGCAAAGAAAACATGATTTTAAAATAAGGTATAAAAGCAAGCCAGCAGATGCGAAAAGGACCGTTCCAATGAAAGGCTACCAGAAACTGGTGCCAGCTAAAAACATCTGTTCTGCACTGTGCAAATACTGTAAACAAATCCCATGTAATTGACATAACATCTATATACTTGTCCATTCAACTGAATTTAATCAAAAAAGCAGTATACTAAAGCAATACTAAAAAATACTGGTTCATTCTCAATTTGTATTTAATTTTTGTATAAAATATAATCAAGAATACAGTATTTTGTATTTCTAATACGCATTATTACAAATGCTAGCTTTTAGATCCCTACTTTTATGTATTTTTGTATTGAATTTATATTACTCATTTGTGAATGTGAATTGATATTTATCATTTTTATTATTATAAAAACATTTTTAAAAATACAATATTTCACATACAATCAAGAATGTATTTCTGGGGGAAGGTTAACTAAAGGCTTGACAATTAAGTGATTGATGGGATGTTAGCTGGGTACAAAATTTGCCCATATATACACATCTCTAAATTGGAATTATTTATTGAAAATGAGGTTACAAACGGTACCTTTGATTTTGGGCCAGGACACTCTGTTTTCATGCTTGGGCCATCGTACTCTTGCGCCCTGGGTTTCGGTACTGCTGTCAATGAACAAGGACCTGTAACAAAAACATCATGTCGCCTAAATCATCAGTGATTTCTTTTCTCACCACGCTTATGTTCCCATCGAATACATCAATCCCACACCCTCTCCCGTCGGACTATCGCCGGCGCCAGCTATGTCGTCATGCTAAACTCTTGATTGAGAATATCTTCATTCATAAAAAAAATATGAATTCATAATTTGACGAAAATAAATTTAGAGTCATTTATGTTGGAAATTGACATCATTTTATGTAAAGCCATTGTATGAGGATTAGGTGAGACTGTATTTATTTCTTGTTTCATGAAGTTGTATTTTTAAAGATCGCCAGATAGTTTTGCCAAAAACATCCTGACGGAGGATAAAATAAAATTTTATTTTTTAATGTAAACAGTTTAGTATGGAAAAGTTCAATGCTTTAAAATTATATAAATAGGAAGAAATATTTTTGGAGATTTTAACCTAAAGGCTGCGATGGGAATAATAAAAATAAAGAAAAACTTTTTTTCTGAAATTTACAATTTTTGGCAGCGGGTGTGCTAATTGGCCAAAAATTTTAAATTTTATTTTTATTCTAAAATATCAACATTGGAGGGCGCGGGTTTCGCAAAACAAGATATAAAAGAAGCCTCGCCTTAACTACAATGTGACTGAAAACTTTATATATATCATAAATTGGCGATTTTATCCCAGTCTTACTAGTTTTCCACTATGTGAATTTATTTGTGTGAATTGAAAGCGTTTTTGACCATCCCATGCAGTTTAAATTTCAAGGTTACCACTACCCTGACCACCAGATTGTTCGCTTGTGGTTATTCAATACGGCAAATTTTGGAGTTCGGTTTTCTACTTTTTGGGAAGTGAAATATGCGCAACCAATCAGATTTTAAGAAAAGATTTTACAGGCCCATGAACAGAATGGAATTGATGTGTGTATGTATAACCAAGGTACTCCGACACTTCAACGGCACGAGGCAGCAATGTTAGTGACAAAATATGTATCGCCAATCTTATGCTCATGTAGAGTAGTAGAAAATATAAAGCGCTGACACAATATTTGTTTGTGTTGTGCTCCTTTAAGCTCTGTCCACACTCTCAAATTTTTGGTTACAAATTTCTGTGATGTGCCCATATATGGGCATGATGATGCCACACTACACCCAAATGAGGGCATCACGTTTATTGATTCTTAGCCAGCCTAGGTTTTAGGTTTGCTTTTAGCTAAGCATTTCCTACAACAGCCTACAACTACGGTGTAGGGCCTACACTACACAAACAGACAGCTGACAGTACATGAATCAGATGACGATCGAGATGGACTTACCAGTGTTATGCAAGTACGCAGGAAGATTTAACCGACCACAACTATTTTTTATGTGGTTTGCTGAAAGTTTTAACATTTTACACGTAAACATTGTGGACTAAGACAAAGAAAACAATAATATCGAAGTCTGCTCCACAAATATCTGCACAGTCGTACATCCAACTCTTCGCTCTGCTACGTAGAAGCTGGTTTGTTGTATTTTAGTTGTGACTGGACTTGTTCAAGCGTGAATATTGACCTGATGTAAACATTCACTCTCTAAATACGGATTAATGATTGGTGAAAACGTTAACGATTGACCTTCTGGAGTTTCTGCTCTCATCTGGTTTCAACCTGGTTCGCCCAGAGGAATCCATTTCGCAACATAGTGGAACCGGGCCAGAACTGATTAAAAACACTGTATTTCTTCGGATACTGTATTTTTTTTTTCTTTCATTTCATTTTATTTCTTTAGGCACGAGCGCCAAGATATGCCAATAAGTGAACTTAATCACTGTCCTACGTGGCATATCCATTTAACAACAGGGGACTTTAATGGACCAGTACACCGGGGTAACCCCCTACTTTTCTCGAAGGATGCACTGGGTTCTTAAAGTGCACACGAGCCAAATAGTCAAGTCCGAAATGTAGCAATATCAGAGGTTGCATTTTTTTTGCTATATTTTTTAAAATTTGGATATGATGTAGAGTAGACTTTGATAAATCAAAAAAGTATGTGCAACATTTTTTTTTCATACGTAAGGGGGGTTGCCAGCAGTTTCAGTTTCAAAATGGCCGCCATTTTTTCCTAAAATGTTCACTAATACTGTAATTTTATGTCATTAAAATGCAGTATTCAATTGGAAATTCACTCATAACAATGACAACAACAGTTAACTAAATATTGTACACATTTTTGAGCTATTACAATTTAAAATGGTTGCCATTTTCCATTATTTTAGCTTTTTAGCATACATATTAATATAATAATAATAACCGATCTGTACTGTAAAATGAAAACGTATGATAGAGCTAGTTATATGCAATTGCCATATGCTGTTAATGGTTATTACCATAATATATATGTGATATATATATATATATACATATATAAATAAATAAATTTGTTTTGACATCTTGCCGTGTGAATTGTGATAGGTACCGCTGAAACCAGAAGAAGAGTGGCTCTTCAGCGAATAGACGATCATCTTGGACCAGAAAGAGCAGTAACGTTAACCAGGCTTCCATGCTATTACCGGTTGTGATAAAAATAATTACAGGGCATATTAATGGTGTTGGGAAAAAACAGCCCTTAAGATGTTTATGAAATCGCCACCTGCTTTATGGAAGATGGTAAATTGAGACCTGTCTTGTCAGAAAAGCAGGCTGTCCCTGAAGCAGTTGCTGAGCTTAACAGATGTACCTGTTCAATATGTAGGCCTACATGTTCAAATAATACATGCATGTGTAGGAGAAAATTAATAATCTTCAGTGTACTGAGATCTGTAACTGCGAAGCGGAAGGGAGTTCCTGCAACAACATTCCATCGTTTTCTAGTGTTTCTGATTCATCAGACAGTGATAGTGATGAAGAAAGTGATAATGAACATTGGCATATTATAAAA
>NW_022738478.1:424915-428350 GCF_011630105.1 Anneissia japonica
ATGTATATATATATCACATATATATTATGGTAATAACCATTAATAGCATATGGCAATTGCATATAACTAGCTCTATCACAGTTTGTGTACAGGTCGGTTATTATTATATTAATATGTATGCTAAAAAGCTAAAATAATGGAAAATGGCAGCCATTTTAAATTGTAATAGCTCAAAAATGTGTACAATATTTAGTTAACTGTTGTTAACTGTTTTGATTTATCTATGTTTACTCTACATCATATCCAATTTTTTAAAAATATAGCAAAAAAAATGCAACCAACCAAAGTTTGCTGGACTAAAATGCGTAAACTGGGCCTACGGTTTAAAGTGATTAATACCGGTATGTTTATTATTAATTTTACTTATGTCTTTCATACTCTAATAATACTATATAATACGCTAACTTTACTATGGCTGGACGGTAAACCGTATGTTTCTTCTTTAATAGTGTATTTTTTTTATTTTCAATGTCCGAGAATATATAGCCAAATAGTATGTAGGCCGCTCAATCGGGGGGAGATAATTTAATTCATTTATTCAGTACAATTTAAAAATCCTAATTTATTTTTCTGCATATTAATTTTGTTTATGGTCATATCCGTTTTATCTGAACAGTTATTAAAGTCCTTGGCTTGCGTCCATTTCAAAGCCTGACATTCCATCCAAAAAGTTGAATTCTACGCATATATCCGTGTGAAAGGCTACGTTCAGACCTGAGAAATACGCCAGGCGTATTTAACGCCGGGCGTATGTTAATCCATGGCGTAACTAGCGAGATGTCTAGACTGGGCGATTAATGAACGCCAGCGTAAATATTCGAGAGGGAGGTTAGAATGAATATGATGCTTTGTGCAATTTAGGATTTCTGTTTGTGTCTAAGAAAGGAAAATACAGCCGGTACCAGACTTAGTATATGATCATGCTTTTTGGCATAATTTAGACCCATTTAGCATCTAGCATATGTGCTGGCATAATTTTAGAAAAATTTAGCATAATTTTGACCTCAGCAGCAAAACAAAAAAAAAATTTAAGCTGAATTAAACCAGCCATCAATAACCGTGGATACCACATAATAAAAATGAATTCGTCCATTCGATTCAATTGAGAGTCCAATAAATCCTATGCTATGCGCACACTGCAGCCGCCTTTCTGTGGTTTTATTTATTTTTATTGAAAATGGTTTTGGCCAGATACTCAATCCTGTCCGCAGTCCAGCCCTGCCCTCGCTGGAGGCGAAATTCGCGTCCGTTCGGGAGCATGCGTCCGGGAGTAGCTGTGTACTACCAACTACTGAGTTTTAAATTAAGATACCGTACTCGCGCGAATAAGCGTCCGGGCGCTTAAAATATTTGTTGCACTTTCTGAGGGGCGCTTATTCAAACGGGCTCTTATTTTAACGGGGCGCTTATTAAAACAGAGTGGAGATTGAGGGGGAGATTATGGAAATAGATGAACATCGAGGGGAAATTATTAAATTCAAGAGGCACTTTTTGAATGAAAAAGGATTATATAAGGACATTACGAATGGTGGTTAGAAAAAGATTATCGTCCAGAGAACATGGCTCATGACAAGAATGCGTGAATATTTACATAACAGCAAAATAGCAGCTAGATGTGTATAAGAGACAGTGATCATTGTATTTTTTCTTGAAAACTCAGATGAGAATGTGCTAAAGGTCGGAAAAAGAAAAAGAGGAGTAGGACTAGGCATAGACGAATATGTAAAAAGAGTGAAGTTGGAAATATACTGTCTGTCCAGGGATCGGAGCTCTCGTCTGTCCAAGAGAAATATCCTCATTTTGATATTGACCGAACCGAAGAAGAATGTTTTTCCACTCTACAGCTCAAATCATGCCAAAAACTACCGTCCCAGGATTGATTGGATTATTAACTTGCTAAAAAGAAAATCTTATTTTACTATATTATACTCGGGCTGATACTCTACTAGACTGATCAGGGAGTTGGTCATAACAACTTTTGGTTTCGCTTTGCTGTTCAACTACCGTATACTATGTCTGTGCAATTACATATATTGTTTTTGTAATGTGTATACATGGCCGGCGGTACCGGGGTGGCCAGCACCCCCCCCCCCACTTTGTGGCTGAAAATATATAATGTCCAGGGCCGGCGGAACGTTTTTCAAAGTGGGGGTTCCACTTATAAGAAGGCGCGTAACAGGGGTCTTGGGTGAATAATTTTCCCGGTTAGTAATTTATGACTTGGTGTGATAACCCCCCCCCCCCCATATAGAAAACAATACGACATAGGGCTTATTTCATTATTAATATAGGCCACACACGTGTGTTTGAAACTAAATATAAGCATTTTCATCGTGGTTTTATTTATTACAATCATAGGCATGATCTTTCACCATCATTACACATTGAGGCCCTTCTTTTAGGTAAAACGATCTATCTTAAATTTTCTTAAGTTTGGGACTATTATGTTTTTAATTAACTTAGAAGGCAAAGGAGGGCAAGCACAAGCTTTAACCCTAATTCTAATTTCGTCGGAATTGATCAAAACTCCCTAAATGTGCAATTCTTAGAGGAAATTGGCCTACCTCAACATGTATATATAAATGAGCTTTCGCGACTTCTGTGGTGTCTTTTAATGAGTTTTAAATTCTTCAAAATTCAAGGTCCCCTCCCCCTTGAAAATGATTCAATTAATCAATGAACTCCAAAGATAAAGGGGGTCCGGGATCCCCCGGAAAAATTTGATTTATAGATGGCGGGAGAAGAGCTTTTCGACTTCTGAAATGCCTTTTAATCACTTTTAAAGTTCTACAAAATTCAAGGTTTTCCCCTCTTGGAAAAGGTCAGGTAAATTTTTCTCATTTTTTATTTTATGTGTGTATACATACATAAACAAAATCAGTAGTTGCATGCGTATTCTTTTTTCCATGATTCGATAAATCCCAAAAAGAAAGGGTGGTCCGGGGGTTCTCTCTTTTGAGGGGGTGTTTATTCGAGGGAGGCAGTGCTTTTATTTAGTGTAAAAGGGATACCGTACGTAGGCTTATATATACTTAAATAATGTATTTTCCAATTTGGAACTACAACACATAATACCGTACTCGCGCGAATAAGCGCCCGTTTGAATAAGCGCCCCTCTCGAATTACCGCCCCTCCTAACGTGAAAATTTCTTTAAGCGCCCTGTTTGAATAAGCGAGATTTTCTTTTTAGCAAGTCAATAATCCAATCAATACTGGGACTGTGGTTGTTGGTATGATTTGAGCTGTAGAATGGAAACACATTCTTCATCAGTCAATATCAAAATGAGGATATTTCTCTTGCAAATTTCCATCTAGTTTTCAAGAAAAAATACAATGATCCTGCCATCCTGCTAATCTCAATCGTCCGATGGCCAACAAGCTAACCACTAGCATCTGCTATTTTGCTGTTATGTAAATATTCACGCATTCTTGTAA
>NW_022738478.1:429245-432488 GCF_011630105.1 Anneissia japonica
TATCAGTACCACACTGACTTGTGTAGGACACCAAATAAAGGTTAATACTGTTATTGTCACTAAAACCCACCAATTGTTTGAATACCAGGGCCCTCTGAACTAATAATAAAAATTGGTGGCCCGTGAAATCAAGGAGCTATACTCCTTGGTGAAAATAAACAATTGCAGTTCTATCCAGGAATTCGAAATAGAGGGGCCCAGGGAAGCACTTTGACAGATTCAGATGTAAGACTTAAATTTGAATATAATTTTTTAATTTTTATTTTTAAAAATTTAGGAGGCCCGGCCGGGAATACTGTACCACACGTTGGCGCAAATTACCATTCCACAAAAATTACAGAATAGAGCAGCACGTGTTATACTTATGGCTGAGCAAAGAATAAATTTAGTTCAAAAGCATAACTGCTCTTTTGGTTGGTTTTTTCATAAAGGAGAAATAAACATTTATTCACATAGTTAACACTTGAGTGGCAGAGTCTCTTCTCTCCAAACGGCTTTCACTTCAGTTGCCAGTGTTCATAACTATTCTACCAGATCCAGCTCTGCAGGAAATATAATTTCACCTGAAGTCACAACTGAATCTGGTAGATAAAGATTTACTTTTAGTAAAAAAAAAAAAATTCAAACTTGGAATTCGGGGGTGGGGGTGGGTGGTAGCACAGTAATTTTTTTCATCATTCTTATATGTTAATTTTAATTCTATGTTCTTTTTCTTGTGATTTTATATTATATGCGTAGTAGGCCCTCTGGGAGAGGTCCCAGATCATTTCGGCCGCCGCTCATTTCAGCCGCCAGATTTTTAACAATAGAAAGTATGGCGCGCCAATACAGTTCCGTTGTTAGTGTGGTTGTTGCAGGATGCGGTAGGCAAATAATAATCTGGCCGTTTTTTATTTAACTTTCCGTCTGTGTACATATTTGTATGTAATGCATGATTAGGCCTATGTGTTTTTCATTAGGTTGGCCTATATTTATTTATTTATTTTTGTGGTTAATAAAATATAATAACGCCTAATAATACCGTAATTATTCACATTTTATACTAGGCCTACTGAATAATAAATTGTTATAGTATTTTTCTATAGCACAAAAGCCTAGTTATAGTTTATTACCTATAGTAATAACTGATGATGAATGTCGTAATGAGTTGTGTGTCTCTATACTTAATGTAATGTTGTACTTTTTTATATTTGGAATGTTATACACGTAGGCCCTATGTTCGTTGTTTTAAATTGTTTATGAATTTTTATGAATGTTCGTGCAAACGAACATTCATAAAAACAATGATTTATTAACTACTGATTAACAATTGTGACGTATTCAAAATTCGAACCATGAAAAACGAATAAAATAAACTTAAAACAGTGATTAATTTAGTATTTTTGCATGTACACTACTTTTAAAATCAATCAAGAGATTTTTCCTTTTCTTTCCTTTTTGAATTTCACACTTTTTTTATTAGTAATATTACGACTACACTATTGTGAGTGGAAATAAAATCAGTCTATTGACAAAAAAAAGTGAAATCACCTCGACCTGACGAAGTAACGTAAAATTATCAGCCATATATATTGCTTGTTCATTTCCCCGACCCCCCCCCCCAGTAAACGGAAGTTGAATATTCGTAGATTCTTCTCATAGAAAATATATGAATTCCCATTGAATGAAAAAAAAAAAAATCACCATCAAAACACTAATTTCAATATGAATTGAATGAACAATCCTTTCTAGGAATTATGCCCGCAAAAATGCGATGATTTGGTATAGCCTTCCGCCATTGTGTCAGAGGTCTGAAGGCCATGGCCTTACAAAAAAATTCGGTTCATGTGGGAATCGAACCCACAATATCCATGTTTGCTATTTATGATCACCATCAACTGAACTGCCTTAAAAAAAAAAAAAATCGGTTCATGTGGGAATCGAACCCACGACCTCCAGTTTACCATAGGAAAAAAAGGAAACAACTCACCCCGTCCTCTCACGACCTCCGATACCATGACTTAACCGAGGGAGGAAACACCGCGACCCCTAAGCCATAAATGCGATGAACCTAGTACCACACCAGGTACCAGTTAGTCAACTCTGATACTATTAGAAAAAAATATTCGTATATATACAACTGCAGGTTAATATTACGCATGGTCATGGTGTCAAAAGTATAGGTCGCGGGCCAAGAGGGTTTATTTTCGCCTTCTGTATTACAGGAAATGTAGAATTAAATTTATAATCGATTTTTCATTATTCCCATATCCATAACTTACGCACTTTTTTTAAATAGACGAAAATGTTGAAAAATTCATTATGCAAATTAAAAAAAAATAGACCAATCATGTTACGAGATTGAATGTATTGTACTCGTTGATGACGTCGCGAATTGCGAAATAACAACAAACAACAATCTTTCATGTCCGAGTCTACGTCATGGAAGCTCTCTGGCTGACTGTGTAATTCCTGTTGAGCAGACTCAAAACTGCAGACGAAAAGGTTACAATCTTTTCAGAGATAAGCTGGAAGAAAGTTTTAAACAGTGCTCAGCAATGGAAGGATTTTTATTACTGAGGAAGTTAGCGAAGTCCTTGTCTTGCTTAACCGTTTTTCTTTAATCGTCGTTTCCAACGATCTAGGCGCGCCTAGCCTAGCTAGGGTCTAGGCCTAACGCCTACCCCCTGCCGTATGCTCCCTCGGATTGGACTGTGAAGTATGCCTAGGCGTTAGTTACTGATAGGATTATTGATATCTATAACGCTTACTACCATCGCCAGTGCTACGCACGATTTACCGACAAATGCAAATTAGAACGAGCAAGAAAAAAAATTTTAATTTGAAGAGAAACCCCGACAGGTATTTGTACAGCCTAGGCTAGGCCTACTTAGTTTAGAGCAGGGGCTTATGCCTACTACTCAGACCCTGGCCCTTCATTTTTTAGGCCTGCATACTTGTCATTCAAGGCTAGCTAGGGCCAAGCCCTACTTAATATTTAGGCATGAATGAATGGCATTGAATATGGTAGCCTATGAACTAATTTAATTAAGCACATTTGTATTATTATTATTATTTATTTAAATTTTATTATTATTAGTGTATATTATGGTTATTGACGTATTTTGTGTAAGCCATTTCAGCTCTTAATTGAATGATAATATAACGTAGAATGTACTCACTATAAATATTCCATTAAGATATCCTGGACACGGGTGAAATATTTATAGTGAATACATTACATCGTACGTTGTGTTTTTATTC
>NW_022738478.1:436983-440183 GCF_011630105.1 Anneissia japonica
CCCACTGAATTGTTTAAATGCTTAAATAATTGAAAACATAAATTATGTGGATTAAATTCTCATATAATTTACAATGAAACTTTATAATGTACGGTAATTTATGAGATTATTTTTTTAAACAGAATAAAATAGGTAACATTTGATTAAAAAAAACAACCAGATTTTACATCTATAGACGTAAGTTGATTTAATTATTAATGGTATAGGCCTATACCTATTATATATTTTTATAAATTAATCAACAAATACGGTATCTCATTAATCACGCTATCGAAAATAGGCCTATTGAAGTATTATTGAAGTACTATTCATTTACATCCAGCGTATAGGTCCACTGAATTGTTTAAATGCTTAAATAATTGAAAACATAAATTATGTGGATTAAATTCTCATATAATTTACAATGAAACTTTATAATGTACGGTACCGTAATTTATAAGATTATTTTTTTTATACAGAATAAAATAGGTAACATTTGATTGAAAAAAAACCAGATTTTACATCTATAGACGTAAGTTGATTTAATTATTAATGGTATAGGCCTATACCTATTATATATTTCTATAAATTAATCAACAAATACGGTATCTCATTAATCACACTATCGAAAATAGGCCTATTGAAGTATTATTGAAGTACATTAATTCTTATTAAAGCATTATTCGAGCACCTTAATTATTATTATTATTATTATTATTATTATTATTATTTTACCGTATATATTATTTATCAACCATACTAACATTGAAATCATAAATTATGTGGAAAAAATTATCATAGAAAATAAACTTATAATTTATAAGATTATTTTTTAAAACAGAATAAAATAGATAACATCTATATTTAAAAAAAAGGTTTTGCATAGACGCAGTTGATTTAATATATGCTGATTCATCTCATTAATCAAACAATTATTATTCATTATTATATGTAGTATTATTCGAGCACTGTTATTATTATTATATTATTATTATTATTATTTTATTATTACTACTATTTTAGTTTTAATGTTTGTTGTTCTATTTTTTGTTTTATGTATGGGCCTAGATATATGTATATATTTAATAATTAGAAATAAGTATAAGTAATTATAAAACATATATAATATAATGTTAACAGTAATATAGGCTAGACCTAACCAATTATTGATACCATAATCTATAGATAAAAACATCCATTTGATAATTAAACAGCAGCTTTTCGAGTGGCAGTGCCGATAGAAAACTGCAGTGTTTTGGCACTGCGGCAGTGCTGATAGAAAATCGGAGCTTTTTTTCGCACTGCGGCAATAATGCAGATAGAAATTAACATCTTTTTTCGCACTGTCGCAATGCCGATAGAAAACAGCAGCTTTTTGGCACTGCGGCAGTGCCGATAGAAAACAGCAGCTTTTTGGCACTGCGGCAGTGCCGATAGAAAACAGCAGCTTTTTTTTCGCACTGCGGCAGTGCCGATAGCCTCAGCCGATTTTTTAATTGTTCTCTAATTCCTCCATTGTCTAAGTTTCCCTTAAGGTAGGCCTACATGTTGGTTTTAGTAACATAATAACAATAATTAATAATAATAATAATAATAATAATAATAATAAATAATCATTTCGGCATTACATGTTTAACCTGGTCTAGTCTTGTATAATCAAGAATCTGCAGATTACTATGCCTGATATTAATAACTAGGCTTAGGCCTCATTTACACATTCGTTGGTGGTCTGCCATTTAGGTATTATGGCATCCAGTATTTTAGAGGTGCCTCTTCTCAACTCTTCTCTTAATTTGAAAATAACTGTCACCCTGTTTCATTTTATGAAACGCCCCGAGAAACGCGCTTTTCCTTACTCTCTGTGCATTCCCCAGAAAGCGTATATTTTTTGCCACAGTATGTAACTCAAGTTAAAATAACATTTTTTTACTCGTGAAGCTCAATCAAATATTATGTCATTTTAAACGACCCATTAGTATTAGCAATGGTAACATCAATGTATTTTTAAAAAATGGACAGCGACGTTCTCTCAGATCAGATCAGAAGTTGTTGATGACCTTTTGACCAGAATTCTGCAATGAGATTTTCGGGTCGAGACGGCCCGAGTGGAGTTTCATAAATGTTTCGTACAAAAAAAAAATCGCGTCCAGCCCTGCCCTCGCTGGAGGCGAAATTCGCGTTCGTTCGGTCCGTTCGGGAGGCATGCGTCCGGGAGTAGCTGTGTACTACCAACTACTGAGTTTTAAATTAAGATATCGTACTCGCGCGAATAAGCGCCCGGGCGCTTAAAATATTTGTTGCACTTTCTGAGGGGCGCTTATTCAAATGGGCGCTTATTTAAACGGGGCGCTTATGAAAACAGAGTGGAGATTGAGGGGGCGATTATGGAAATAGATGAACATCGAGGGGTTCTTATGGGAAATTATTAAATTCAAGAGGCACTTTTTGAATGAAAAAGGATATATAAGGACATTACGAATGGTGGTTAGAAAAAGATTATCGTCCAGAGAACATGGCTCATGACAAGAATGCGTGAATATTTACATAACAGCAAAATAGTAGATGCAATTAGTGATGGTGGGTAGTGGTTAGCTTGTTGGCCATCGGCCGATTGAGATTTGCAGGATGGCATGACCATTGTATTTTTTCTTGAAAACTCAGATGAGAATGTGCTAAAGGTCGGAAAAAGAAAAAGAGGAGTAGGACTAGGCATAGACAAATATGTAAAAAGAGTGAAGTTGGAAATATACTGTCTGTCCAGGGATCGGAGCTCTCGTCTGTCCAATTGAAATATCCTCATTTTGATATTGACCGAACCGAAGAAGAATGTTTTTCCACTCTACAGCTCAAATCATGCCAAAAACTACAGTCCCAGCAGGCCCGTAGCCAGGTTATTTCAAGGGGGGGGGGTTCTTTGGGCGTGTGGGCCAGGGGACTGCCTAAGTGCCCCGGTGGGGTGGTGGGGGGGGGGGGGCGAAGCCCCTGAAGCCATTGCAGTTTTTGTGTTTAATGGGTCTATGTAATGTTATAAAAGCAGTTACCGGTATGTTTTGAAAAAGATCTATGTAATAAAAGGTGGTAATATAATAAAATTGGAAAATATTTTCTGAGAATTAGCATGTTTAAATCACACCGAAAGACAAAAAAAAAACCCTCATCGCATAATCAATATCAATATACTCAACACTTTTATTATTATAAAACAAAACAAGCTATTATAT
>NW_022738478.1:440368-453309 GCF_011630105.1 Anneissia japonica
GTGATTAAGTCGCAAAACTTTAGCTGCATTTGGTGGATTAAGTCGCAAAACTTTATCTTCGTTTGGTGGTGCCATTTACTCTAGGTAGACGGAGACCGGTTTTGTTACTGGTTGGTACATTTCTTACATTCAGCCAAAGGCCAGTGAAAGCTTTTATCGATGTTTGCCATCCTTATGTGAGCTATCGGAAAGTCATGGTTTGCCGGAGTTGCGTTCAATTTAAATCTCCGAACTTCTGAAGCTGAGATATTCTATGAATGTAGGCTTGTATCGCTTGCTACAATTTGAAAACGGGTGACCAAATAATGAATTAGGTGCTAAATTTTGATTTAATGCTGGGTAAGTTAAAAACAGACATTCCGTCCGAGTGGGACTCATTCAAAAATTCGAGGGGGTTCGCCCGAACCATAACCCCCCCCCCTGGCTACGGGCCTGCCCAGGATTGATTGGATTATTGACTTGCTAAAAAGAAAATCTTTTTTTTTTTATAAGGGGCGCTTATTATAATATTATACTCGGGCTGATACTCTATTAGACTGATCAGGGAGTTGGTCATAACAACTGCTGGTTTCGCTTTGCTGCTCAACTACCGTATACTGTGTCTGTGCAATTACATATTTTGTTTTTGTAATGTGTATACATGGCCGGCGGTACCGGGGTGGCCAGCACCCCCCCCCCCCCCCCCCCGCGCCCCCCCCCCCCCCCGCCCCCCCGCCCCCCCCCACACCCCCGTTTTTCAAAGTGGGGGTCCCCACTTATAAGAAGGCGCGTAACAGGGGTCTTGGGTGGGGGGGGGGAGGTAATAATTTTCCCGGTTAGTAATTTATGACTTGGTGTGATACCCCACCCATATAGAAAAAAATACGACATAGGGCTTATTTTATTATTAATATAGGCCACACACGTGTGTTTGAAACTAAATATAAGCATTTTCATCGTGGTTTTATTTATTACAATCATAGGCCTAATCTTTCACCATCATTACACATTGAGGCCCTTCTTTTAGGTAAAACGATCTATCTTAAATTTTCTTTCTCAAGTTTGGGACTATTAGGTTTTTAAATAACTTAGAAGGTAAAGGAGGGAGCACAAGCTTTAACCCTAACAAATGCGCGCGAAAAATCTTTGTGTTTTTAATTCTAATTTCGTCGGAATTGATCAAAACTCCCTAAATGTTCAATTTTTAGAGGAAATTGGCCTACCTCAACAAGAAATGCTCTAATGTTATATAAATGAGCTTTCCCGACTTCTGTGGTGTCTTTTAATGAGTTTTAAATTCTTCAAAAAAATTCAAGGTTTTCCCCCCAATTAATCAATGATTCCCCCCCCCCACCCTTGAAAATGATTCAATTAATCAATGAACTCCAAAGATAAAGGGGGTCCGGGTTCCCCCGGAAAAATTTTGATTTATAGATGGCGGGAGAAGAGCTTTTCGACTTCTGAAATGCCTTTTAATGACATTTAAAGTTCTACAAAATTAAAGATTTTCCCCTCTTGAAAAAGGTCAGGTAAATTTTTCTCATTTTTTATTTTATGTGTGTATACATACATCCACCCCCCCCCCCCGCTTCCGCCGGCCATGATGTCTATATGGAGATTTTTGTATGATCGGAAAGAAATGTTAGAAAAGAAAGAGGGAGGGGAAAGAGAGTGTTAATGTCCCCGACCAAGTTATTTCTCGCAATTCACATTGGCTGATTTGTTTGTTTGTTTTGTTTTGTTTTTTTCTTTGGTGGGGGTCCCTTCCACTTTGTGGTTCATCGATTCATGGAAAGAAGAATAGGTATGCGATGTACTTTACATACACATATAATAGGCCTACAGTACTTACTGTAATAAGAATGAGAAAGTTTACCGGACCGTTTTCAAGAGGGGGAGAACCTTAAAATTTCAAGAATTTAAAGTATGGAAAGCTCATTTCCCACTATCTAGGGATCACAATTTTCAAAGGGGAGGACCCCCTTTTTTTTTTGGAGATTTTATGAAAAAATTTGGCACCCCCACCCCCAAATGTGAAAAGTTTTACTGAAAATGTATCAACAATTCTAACCACCATGCGTGATGTCCTTATATAATCTTTTTTTCATTCAAAAAGTGCCTTTTGAATTTAAAAATTTTCCATAAGAACCCCCCGATTTTCATCTATTTCCATAAGCGCCCCCTCAATTTCCATTCTGTTTTCATAAGCGCCCCGTTTAAATAAGCGCCCCGTTTGAATAAGCACCCCTCAGAAAGTGCAAAAAATATTTTAAGCGCCCGGGCGCTTATTCGCGCGAGTATGGTATATACCGTCAAAATGTGTTATTTATTGCGTGGCCATAAAGACATTGATCCCTCCATATTAGAAGAAAATGTAATACTGGATCGAGTTAATAGAATGTTGCGATCATGTTGCCAGGAATGTTCCATTAGTTTTGTTTACAGTTCGGGGGCCGGGCATTTATTCGTTGAAAAATAACCGCCCCGGGGCGGATATGTTACGGTATAATTATAAGACATTTCTTTATTTACTTGTAATCAGTTTTAAAGAAGAGTGGCGTAGGGATGGACAGTGCACTGCCAATGCATGGCACTGGGGCCAGGGATATTAAGGGCCCATTCATATTTAGGCCTAAAAATAATATTTAAAAGTAATTTCCAACGTAATATTTTTGAAGAAAAAAACGGCCAGCAGCCTCCCAATATTATTTAGGTTTTTCTTAGAGGAGTAATTATTGATTACTGTGTTTATTTCAATTCAGTGGCGGATTAAAGGGGCCCCAGAGGCCAGGCCCTCCTAAATTTTTAAAAATAAAAAAATAGGGAAAAGAGTATATTCAAAATCTACTGCATCTGCTACTGCAATGTTTAATTCCACGTGCCACCAATTTTCATTAATAGATTAGCTCAGAACCCTGGTTTGGTGGGTTTTAGTCACAATTACAGTATTAACCTTTTGGTGTCCTTCACAACAAACCAGTGGCTATTAATAAGTGCTAGTATTTTATAGCTCATCATGGTTAAAATTAAGTCTTGAATACCAAGAGAAGGGTTTGATTCAACGGCTGAGTAATAATGCGAAGAGCACAGGGCCGGCCTTCTTGGCATGATGAGCTATAAAGTACTAGCTATTATCAGTACCACACTGACTTGTGTAGGACACCAAATAAAGGTTAATACTGTTATTGTCACTAAAACCCACCAATTGTTTGAATACCAGGGCCCTCTGAACTAATAATAAAAATTGGTGGCCCGTGAAATCAAGGAGCTATACTCCTTGGTGAAAATAAACAATTGCAGTAGCGGATCTATCCAGGAATTCGAAATAGAGGGGCCCAGGGAAGCACTTTGACAGATTGAGATGTAAGACTTAAATTTGAATATAATTTTTTTTTTTTTTTTTTTTTTTAAATTTTGGAGGCCCGGCCGGGAATGCTGTACCACACGTTGGCGCAAATTACCATTCCACAAAAATTACAGAATAGAGCTGCACGTGTTATACTTATGGCTGAGAATAAAAGAATAAATTTAGTTCAAAAGCATAACTGCTCTTTTGGTTGGTTTTTTCATAAAGGAGAAATAAACATTTATTCACATAGTTAACACTTGAGTGGCAGAGTCTCTTCTCTCCAAACGGCTTTCACTTCAGTTGCCAGTGTTCATAACTATTCTACCAGATCCAGCTCTGCAGGAAATTTAATTTTATCTGAAGTCACAACTGAATCTGGTAGATAAAGATTTACTTTTAGTAAAAAAAAAATTCAAACTTGGAATTCGGGGGTGGGGGTGGGTGGTAGCACTGCAATTTTTTTCATCATTCTTATATGTTAATTTTGTTTTTATTCTATGTTCTTTTTCTTGTGATTTTATATTATATGCGTAGTAGATCATTTCGGCAGCCGCTCATTTCGGCCGCCAGATTTTTAACAATAGAAAGTATGGCGCGCCAATACAGTTCCGTTGTTAGTGTGGTTGTTACTGGATGCGGAAGCGTAGGCAAATAATAATCTGGCCGTTTTTTATTTAACTTTCCGTCTGTGTAGGCATAGGCCTACATGCATATTTGTATGTAATGCATGATTAGGCCTACGTATTTTTCATTAGGTTGGCCTATATTTATTTATTTATTTTTGTGGTTAATAAAATATAATAACGCTTAATAATACCGTAATTATTCACATTTTATATAAGGCCTACTGAATAATAAATTGTTATAGTATTTTTCTATAGCACAAAAGCCTAGTTGTAGTTTATTACCTATAGTAATAACTGATGATGAATGTCGTAATGAGTTGTGTGTCACTATACTTAATGTAATGTTGTACTTTTTTTTTTATCTTTGGAATGTTATATACGTAGGCCCTATGTTCGTTGTTTTAAATTGTTTATGAATTTTTATTCATAAAAATAATGATTTATTAACTACTGATTAACAATTGTGACGTATTCAAAATTCCAACCATGAAAAACAAATAAAATAAACAGTGATTAATTTAGTATTTTTGCATGTACACTACTTTTAAAATCAATCGAGAGATTTTTCCTTTTCTTTCCTTTTTGAATTTCACACTTTTTTAAAAGTAATATTACGACTACACTATTGTGAGTGGAAAGAATATCAGCCTATTGACAAATAAAGTGAAATCACCTCGACCTGACGAAATAACGTAAAATTATCAGCCATATATATTGCTATATTCATAGATTCTTCTCATATAAAATATATGAATTCCCATTGGATGAAAACAAATCACCATCAAAACACTAATTTCAATATGAATTGAATGAACAATCCTTTCTAGGAATTATGCCCGCAAAAATGCGATGATTTGGTATAGCCTTCCGCCATTGTGTCAGAGGTCTGAAGGCCATGGCCTTACAAAAAAATTCGGTTCATGTGGGAATCGAACCCACATTATCCATGTTTGCTATTTATGATCGCCATCAACTGAACTGCCTTAAAAAAAAAAATCGGTTCATGTGGGAATCGAACCCATTACTGCCCCTGATGATACCATGACTTAACCGAGGGAAGAAACACCGCGACCCCTAAGCCTTATGCGATGAACCTAGTACCACAGCAGGTACCAGTTAGTCAACTCTGACACTATTAGTAAAAAATATTCGTATATATACAACTGCAGGTTAATATTACGCATGGTCATGGTGTCAAAAGTATAGGTCGCGGGCCAAGAGGGTTTATTTTCGCCTTCTGTATTACAGGAAATGTAGAATTAAATTTATAATCGATTTTTGATTATTCTTATATCCATAACTTACGCACTTTTTTTTTTTTTTAATTTTTTAAATTTAAAATGTTGAAAAATTCATTATGCAAATTAGAAAAAAAAATAGACCAATCATGTTACGAGATTGAATGTATTGTACTCGTTGATGACGTCGCGAATTGCGAAATAACAACAAACAACAACCTTTCATGTCCGAGTCTACGTCATGGAAGCTCTCTGGCTGACTGTGTAATTCATGTTGAGCAGACTCAAAACTGCAGACGAAAAAGTTACAATCTTTTCAGAGATAAGCTGGAAGAAAGTTTAAGTGCTCAGCAATGGAAGGATTTTAATACTGAGGAAGTTAGCGAAGTCCTTGTCTTGCTTAACCGTTTTTCTTTAATCGTCGTTTCCAACGATCTAGGCGCGCCTAGCCTAGCTAGGGTCTAGGCCTAACGCCTACCCCCTGCCGTATGCTCCCTGGGATTGGACTGTGAAGTATGCCTATAGGCTTTTGTTACTGATAGGATTATTGATATCTATAACTCTTACTCAGTGCTACGCACAATTTACCGACAAATGCAAATTAGAACGAGCAAGAAAAAAAACTTTAATTTAAAGAGAAACCCAGACAGGTATTTGTACAGCCTAGGCTAGGCCTACTTAGTTTAGAGCAGGGGCCTATGCCTACTACTCAGACCCCGGCCCTTCATTTTTCAGGCCTGCATACTTGTCATTCTAGGCTAGCTAGGGCCAAGCCCTACTTAATATTTAGGCATGAATGAATGGCATTGAATATGGTAGCCTATGAACTAATTTAATTAAGCACATTTGTGTATTATTATTATTATTATTTATTAAAATAATAATAATATTATATTATTATTAAAATAATAATAATAATATTAAATTATTATTATATTATGGTTATTGAAGTATTTTGTGTAAGCCATTTCGTCTCTTAATTGAATAAGAATATAGCGTACTTACGATGTAAAATGTACTCACTATAAATATGCCATTAAGATATCCTGGACACGGATGAAATATTTATAATGAGTACATTAGATCACCTGAGCCCCACCATGCATGGTTGGGGCTGTAGAAAGAAATTTTATGATTGTGACACCTCTAGATTGCCGGAAATGGCACTCTCAGACCTAAATTTTAATTATAATTTTGCTTTTGTTTTTTCCATTTTAAAATAATAATTTTGAAAAATTTAGGGTTAACTCGGCCGCACTTGAATTCGCAACTGATTATTATGACGTCATTGCGAGATTGCGTCAACGTAACACTTGAGTTTGTAAAATTTTGGTATCATTAAATCGAAATAGATAGACGTCCGTGTCAAAGGCTGTATAATTATTGTTTAATAATGGCTATAAAAAATTCAGTTGACTAACTAGATTTTTTTTTTTTGGAGAAATTAGGAAAAACAGTATTCCTATGTATGTATATAATATTTAACACTAGTATATGCGTACGGGTCATATTACCGTAATATACAAAAGGAATAAATCGTTTATAGTAGAAATTGTGCACTTTTGAGTTTGTAAAAACATTGGCCTAATAAGTATACACGCTTCCAATTTTAACAACGTTAAGTACATTGTTTTCACAATAAATTTAGCTTCTGATAACCGCTGCACCCATGAAATCGATCTAAGTGTTTCTGAGATGGTTACGAAATGTATAAACAATTGCGTTTTTACTCAGTTTTGGTACCGCACTTGGAAAAGTGAACAGGCAAAATTCATGAGTCATGTGCAATTGTTATTCTTTCCATACACTTTTTAAAGTGGGGTTTTAATTATAGAAGATTGGTGAAAAGTGGGGGAGGAGGCAATCGATATGATGTCCCCCTACTTTGAAAAGTGGGGGTGGCGTGTCCCCCACCGATTGACGCCCATGTAAACAATACCTGGATTTGCGTCAGGAGAATCAATTAGTGGGGGGGGGGAGGGGTGGGGCTATGTGTGTAATTTTGACCAACCTGTCTTGAAAATGTACTGAATACTCAGTGCGTGTGAAAACATTCGCCAAAATCATTTGCAAGTTGTTCTCCAGTGGGACTCGAACCCACGTTCTCCAGATCACTAGCCTGGTATCATGCCTCTAGACCACCGAGCTTGCACCTGATGGCCATGGTTGAATTCGAGCCCAAGTAAGCAGCGAGTACTATATTTGCAATTGTTTTCACACGCACTGAGTATTCACTACATTTTCACGACGGGTTGGACAAAATTCCACCTATATAGGCCTATGTTCTAATTATGTTGTCAATATAATAATATATCATAGATTCATGAAATGCCTAATAGGCCCTAAACGATAAAATATATATGACTTGACCATAGTTTGTTTCTCAATATTCTTGAATTTTTTAAACAAAATATTTTTTTAAATATTTCTGAGCGTTAATGCCGTACATTTTCTGTTTAAAAAAAATCTCGGAATGTATGAGCATTAAGAGTTTCGCCTGAGTAGACCCCACTAAAGGCTCTGTCTCTATGATCCAATCTGGTGCATTTTTACCAATTTTACCTACGGCGCGGCAGTTATCTATGGCATAGTTACCAACCGTCACGCATCACTTCATAGTGATTTTGGATGAAACGCATTTTGCAGATATTTATATGTCTGGCGTATACACGTAGGCCCTATGTTCGTTGTTATAAATTGTTGTAACAATTTAATATATTAGCGCAGAAACTGATTTATCATGATAATGACTTTAATTTGTTCTTTAGACGATGAGGGAAAATAAATTCTAAGTTTGATTAATGGTTAATTATATGTTTTGTAATTTTATAATTATATACGTTTTCGTAAATATTAATTATGGCGGTACAGTATTGTAATTTGAAACACCTCACAAGGCTCGCAAAAATAGCAAAATTTAAACTGGTATAGTCGTCTTTTATTGATACTAAAGTTGTAACAATCATTGTAAATATTTAACTATATACTGAAACTTACATAATAAATACAAAAATAAGTAAATTTACATAAACATCATATAGGAATAAATTATCAAATATTATAAGGAATTGTGTATGTATAATAATATTTCAATCAATTCATTAATATATTCCAATCTTATTAGACAATAATTTATGGGTGTCGTCTTCAATTTAATGCACTAGGCACACTCATTTGAATGATAGTACTCTTAGACAAACGACAAGAATACGACAACAATGGTGTTTTTTCATCTGTTTTGTTTCTTTTAGGCTATCTTCATTCATGTGTTCATATGTAAATAGGTTATGATGCATTTTGGTAGTTAGTTCGAATTCGATCCAACTCGGCCACAAGTCAACTCGGCCACAGTCAACTCGGCCACAAGTCAACTCGGCCACAAATCAACTCGGCCATAAAAAGTTCGGCTGCAGTCAACTCGGCCACAAGTCAACTCGGCCACAAGTTAACTCGGCCACAAGTCAACTCGGCCACAATAATATCGCTGTTATTATTGGTGTCATTGTTATTATTATTGTTGTTTTTATTAGTTTTAATATTAATTATTAGTCTTAGCATTAACATTATGTATTGTTTAAATTTTTGCTGATATTTTTATTGTTACCATATAAATAATACAAAATTCTCGATTTTTTAAATTCATATTATTATTATATATTAGTCTTAGTATTATTATTTTAATTATTAATAGTAATTTTAAAAATATCGTTATTGGTATTTTATTGGTATTTTTCTCATATTATTATTATTATTATTATTATTGTTGTTGTTTTTGTTGTCACCTTTATTATCGATATTATTACCCTATTATTACTAAGTAGGCCTAGTATTATAAGTATCATAATTATTATTATTATTACTAATTAGTATTACTATTATTATAAAAAATAAACGTTATCTTTAATTTATTATTGCTGTTATTATTGCTATTATCAACTTCAATGTTATTATCACTAATAGTATTATTAAAATAGATATTTAAATATCGTTATTATTACCATATTATTTCTATTAGCATTGTTAAAATAAATATTACTATTAATATTGTTGTTGTTATCACCTTTATTATCATTATTATGACTAATTAGTATTATTAAAGTAAATATTTGAAAAAGACCGACATGTCACTGGTGAATCGCGTCATTGGATGCATCCTTGTCACTGACGGGTTTCAAACATATCCCCCAATGGTCGAACAAATATGAAGGACTGAAGTCTGTCACGCAACAATACCAATTGTTCCTATTGTGGATAATTGATACTAGATGCTGCACCCCACCTAAGTTTAACGTAGGCCTAATTCTTGGGCGTGGTTCTGAAGAATATAGTATCGAAATGCACGCCATCGTGCATTTATTTGATTTTAGTCGGATTCAAAATAAATTTTTAACATTTAAAAAAATCATAATGTGGTTTTTCTATTTCAATTTTTTATGATTAGGTCTACAGTATGTACTCATGTTTTATGTCAGTGTTTTAACGTGAACAAAATTAAACATTAACATATGTGTTTCTTAATTATTATGATTGCTTAAATTGTTAATGTTACAATTGTCAGATTTTATTCCATTATGTAAGTAGCGGGTTTTCTCTGTTGAATAAGAGTACAGTGTGAAGAAATATATACAACGATCTCACGACGATGTGACGATGATCAGAATTTTACTAAAATATACTGTGTACTTCATTTTAATCATGAAGAAAAAGGATGCAGAAACTGTAATACCGTATTTACATTTCATTTTAATTATAAATAACTTGTGGCCGAGTTGACTTGTGGCCGAGTTGACCTGCACCCGTTAGTTCCACAGTGTTAGCATAGTTAAAAGTAACAGTTTTTATTTTAATAATTGTTGTTCCTTATGCACCTGATTGTAGTAAAATTTTTCACACATTGTACAATAAAAAATATAACACCATGTATCTTTTATATCTTGTTTTATTGGTAAACAGTGTAGTAATGAGATGGTTAAATGCTTTAAATGTATATAATTTAAAAATCACGTTGTACATAAAACATATCGGAGATGGTTAAATCCTTTAAATTCATATAGGCCTACGGAAGAAATATGCAATTATTTTTGGAGATTTCAAGGCAGCGGTTGGCGTAATATAAATTTTTTTTTAAACAACTTTGGTTTAGTATGAAATTCGAAATCATTATTGGCGGGGCACTATATTATTCATGTCATCAAAGTAATACATAAAACACAAGGCGCAAGATGTGTAAAATATTTTCTTATTTTATTCACAACATTGAAAATAAATAAAAAAATTCAAACATATCAACAAACGAAATGTCATCATAGTTGTACATAAAAACAAATATTGTTTTAATATTCTTGTTTTAATATGTTATGTTTTTATACTGGTAGGCCTATATAAATTCTTAATTATTTACTGTCTCAACCATCAAACAAAATCAACAAATGCATGAATGACATACACTACATTTTTATTCATTATCACGCAAGAAAAATAAATCTAACGTATCAACGTCAAACATTTTCACATTGTACATAAAACACATCGGAGGATGTATACTGTACAATAAAACTAAGAATACGTAATCACTTATTTGGCATAGGTCCTATATTATATTATTAACACACATTCTACTGGATCTTTAAACAAATAAATTTTAATCACGTTATGTTTTTATACAGGCAAATAAATTCTTAATTATTCACTGTAGACCTAGGCTTGTATATTTTCTCCTTTTTGTTACTGACGTATCCATCTGTTGTATGACTACGTTCTTCTCATTGGTGGCTGCTGTATATTCGGTGGCCTCTTTGGCGTTCCATTCATTTGGCGTGTCTGGGAGAACAGTAACATTTTACTGAAGAGGTAACGCGAATTATCATAAGTTGACGCAAATTATCCAGTAGTTGACGCGAATTACCAATAGTGTACGCAAATTGTCATGATTTGACGTAAACTGACGCATTTTTACAGTCCGAAAAAAATTCAATGCGGTGGCATCGCATGTGGTGGCGGCGCTGCGTTATACGATGATCGATATCTTTGGTGGTGGCGGTGGTTTCTAAACTTTGTAAGTTTTCCGGAGGTTTCTAAAAATATAAATAAATATTTATTAAATAAATATATTAAATATTAACGATTGATTGAAATAGTATATATGCCTATATTTAGGAGCCAGGCGCTAATGCACTTTCGCACCTAACTTTTAATTCTTAATTTCACGCTGCAAACTTATTCTCCCCCCACCCCGCTCGTCGTGCTAGCGAAGAACACAGATTCGCTGTACTTATTTGTGGGCTTATTTGTTGAAAAAGGTACTTTGTGAGTGTTAAATCAGATGAAAATGTTTGTTAATTATATGTTGTGACTGTGAGAAGAACGTTGAGGTAAAAAAATAAAGAATTAAAAGTTAGGTGCGAAAGTGCATTAGCGCCAAACTCCGAATGCCTTGCATTTATGTTAAAAATTAAAATCCAATTCGGCTCTATTTGGTTCTATTTATCAAGGATTTCAGTTGAGGAAGATTAGAGCCTACCAGTTTCTTTATTAAGAAAATATGAAAAGATTACTCTTCGTTTGAACAAAGCCGAATTGGATTTAAATTTTTTACATATGCCTATTATATACTGTATAGGCCTAAGCTAGTAGGTAGGGCACTACTGTCTGACTGGTGGTAGGCCTCAGAGCCTCAGCTCGGACTGTATGTAATGAATTCGATCCAACTCGGCCACAAGTCAACTCGGCCACAAGTCAACTCGGCCACAAGTCAACTCGGCCACAAAAAGTTTGGCTACAGTCAACTCGGCCACAAGTCAACTCGGCCACAAGTCATCTACTCGGCCACAAAAAGTTTGGCTACAGTCAACTCGGCCACAAGTCAACTCGGCCACAAGTCATTTACTGGTACTACATTGTACTAATTGTTATTATTATTGCTGTTATTATTGTTGTCATAGTTTTAATATTAATTATTAGTCTTAGCATTAACATTATATATTGTTCAAATTTTTGCTGATATTATTATTACAGTACCATATAAATAATTAATAATTTTCGATTTTTTATTATTATTATTCTATTATTATTATTATTATTTACTAGTCTTAGTATTATAATTTTAATAATATTAATTTAAAAAGTTGTTGTTATTGGCATTTTATTAGTATTTTTCTCATATTATTATTATTATTATTATTAATATTATTGTTGTTGTTGTTGTCACCTTTATTATCGATATTATTACCCTATTATTACTAAGTAGGCCTAGTATCATAAGTATCATTATTATTATTACTACTAATTAGTATTACTATTATTATAAAAATAAACATTATCTTTAATTTATTATTGTTGTATTATTGCTATTATCACCTTCAATATCGATATTATCACTAATTATTTATTAAAATTGATATTTAAATATCGTTATTATTACCATACTAGTATTATTACTATTTGTTAAAATAAATATTACTATTAATGTTGTTGTTGTTATCACATTTATTATCGTCATAATGACTAATTAGTTCACCTTTATTATCGTCATAATGACTAATTAGTATTATTAATGTAAATATTACTAATTTATTGTCGTTATTGTTGTTTAATATTATTGTTGAAGTAGAATGTTGTGAGTAAAGACGAACACATTAATAAATAACTCTTTTTAATTCATAGGCAATAGCATTCAAATCTCTTTTGGTAGTGTGGTGGTCCTGTTTTACTAAAACATACTGTGTACTTTATTTCAATCATATATTGAAG
>NW_022738478.1:453333-459047 GCF_011630105.1 Anneissia japonica
TTTTTGTGGCCGAGTTGACTTGTGGCCGAGTTGGCTGTAGCCGAACTTTTTGTAGCCGAGTTGATTTGTGGCCGAGTTGACTTGTGGCCGAGTTGACTTGTGGCCGAGTTGACTTGTGGCCGAGTTGACTGTGGCCGAGTTGACTTGTGGCCGAGTTGACCTGCACCCTATGTAATTACTACTAACTAGCAGCTGGGCTGGGCGCCTCTGCTGCTCTTCTAGGTAGGCTAGGCCTAGCTAGGGAGGCTAGTAATACTAGTAGGTAGGTTGGTAGGCCTACCTAACTAGGCCTCTATCTAGGCCTAGACCTAAAGTATAGAGAGTAGAAGAGGAATTCGATCCAACTCGGCCACAAGTCAACTCGGCCACAGTCAACTCGGCCACAAAAAGTTTGGCTACAGTCAACTCGGCCACAAGTCAACTCGGCCACAAAAACTCGGCCACAAATCAACTCGGCCACAAGTCAACTCGGCCACAAGTCATTTACTGGTACTACATTGTACTAATTGTTATTATTATTGCTGTTATTATTGTTGTCATTGTTGTTATTATTATTGTTGTCTTTATTACCGTTAGTTTTAATATTAATTATTAGTCTTAGCATTAACATTATATATTGTTCAAATTTTTGCTGATATTATTATTACAGTACCATATAAATAATAAATAATTTTCGATTTTTTATTATTATTATTATTATTATTTATCAGTCTTAGTATTATAATTTTAATAATAGTAATTTAAAAAGTTGTTGTTAATGGCGTTTTATTAGTATTTTTCTCATATTATTATTATTAATATTATTGTTGTTGTTGTTGTCACCTTAATTATCGATATTATTACCCTAATATTACTAAGTAGGCCTAGTATCATAAGTATCATTATTATTATTATTATTACTACTAATTAGTATTACTATTATTATAAAAATAAACATTATCTTTAATTTATTATTGTTGTATTATTGCTATTATCACCTTCAATATCGTTATTATCACTAATTAGTTATTAAAATTGATATTTAAATATCGTTATTATTACCATACTAGTATTATTACTATTTGTTAAAATAAATATTACTATTATGTTGTTGTTGTTATTATCACCTTTATTATCGTCATAATGACTAATTAGTATTATTAATGTAAATATTACTAATTTATTGTCGTTATTGTTGTTTAATATTATTGTTGAAGTAGAATGTTGTGAGTAAACAGAAGACGAACACATTAATAAATAACTCTTTTTAATTCATAGGCAAAATTAGCATTCAAATCTCTTTTGGTAGTGTGGTGGTCCTATTTTACTAAAACATACTGTGTAATTTATTTCAGTCATATATTGAAGAAAAAGGATGCAAAAATTTAGATTTACATTAAATAACTTGTGGCCGAGTTGACTTGTGGCCGAGTTGACTTGTGGCCGAGTTGGCTGTAGCCGAACTTTTTGTGGCCGAGTTGACCTGCACCCCCGAAGAGTTGGCCTAGATAGTAGTAGTAGTAGTAGTTAAAATACTATCAGGCAGCAGCAAATTATCTAATGATGGAATATAGTTCACTTATTTTTGTTGTGTGTGTAAGTTGTTGTGTTCTATTCCGATGGCATTTGCATAAATATAGAAATACAGTATACTTTATTATTATTTGTTATTGTGTTATTGTACTGAATGCTCAGTACATTCTCAAATGTTTGCGAAAAAACCTTTCATTCAAACGATTCGAGTGGGAATCAAACCTACGTCCTCCAGAACTGGCCTCGTGTCATAACCACTAGACTACCGAGCTTGCGCTTGGTGGCTAGCGAAGAAACCGATCCCCAAGTAGCAGCGGGTGTTGGCGTCAGGAGAAATAATACAAAATGGTGTTTGCCATACCTGACGTGTTCTAGTTAACGGCTTCATCATGATTCTTTTCTAGGCCAAGTATATCATTCTCAGCCCACACTTCAACGTCCATGACGTGGTAGAGTACGCTTGATTTTCATGAAGTGAGTTACACTATGTGATTGTCACCAGTAGTTGATATTATTTTTCATATACCTGTACATTCCATAAATTAATTGATTATTATTATGTTCTGTATGATTTGGAACATTATTATTGTATTGTTATGTGTTGTTACACTATTTACTAATAATATTGCCTATTCTATACTATACAGTAGTAAGTATGCATGATTTTCATAGGGTAAATTTAATAAGCCTATGAGAGTGTCACCAGTATTGATATTATTTTTAATACACATTACATAAATTTATTGATTACTATTATGTCTTTTATAATTTGGAATATTATTGTATTGTTGTGTATGGATACACTATTTACGAATAATATTGCCTAATATTACTATAGTACAGTACCAATAACAATAATTTACATTTATGTATAGCGTATGCACAGTGCCTCTGTGTACTTTACATTAAATTATAAATCAAAAAGTATAATGAATACAATTATATTAATACTGTATATGTGTTCGAAACAAGGCAAACCAGTCACTCGTCGCAAATCATGTTTCGGAGATAATGGCCAAAACATGTCTCTTATACACATCTGAAGATCTTTTTTCATTTAGAATATGACAGATGACAGTCTTGAACCAGGAACTTTCTGCTACTATGCATTGTTAGTGCCCGCTACCATACCAGTCATTGCTTGCTTCCTATTTTTGCGATGGTTTGGTCTGCAGATATTTCGTCACAATTAAAACATCCTATGCTGTGGAATCTACCATTACACTTTTGGGGAAATATGAACTTTGGGTGCTTTTGGTACTGAAACCACTTTCCAGGCTTATCCAGAAAGATAATTTTTTAATGTATAATTTGGTTTACTACACCAATGTTTTAGTATACTGTGCTTGCAATATACTAGTAATTATATATTGGGTTTTTTTATGTTCTGCTTTGTTGGTTTGAAGGGGAGTACTCACTGCGCCCATTGCTGTTTAATTCAAACGCAACAAAATAATTTTTAATGAGAATCTGTTCAGCCTGCCACCGACAATCAGCATTTCATCTTCTAGCACTCACTGGAAGAGAACTTGAACTTGTCAGCCGACAGTCGTACAGCGCAGTGTGTGTCAGCCGACGGTCGTACAGCGCAGTGTGTTCCCAGCTTTAAGATTAGTCTTTGTCATGGTTCTGTATGTATTAATACATGGAATATTTGAGTAATTGTATACTTCTTATTTTATTATTTTGTAAATTTTTTTAATGAACAGGCACATCCAAAACCAATAATAGTTATTCTTATGGAATCAATTGCAGAATATTTTGTTATTGGATCCTTTTTGTATTGCATTAATAAACATGTGAAGAATAAATAGTAATATTAGAATTTTCACTTTATTTGGTCCTTTCAGAAATTGTTAATTGTCAATTGTTAGTTAATAAAAATGAAACAATTTAATAATAAATGATAGAATAAAGGCAATGTACAGTACAGTACATAAAATCCCTAAATGTTAAATATTATACAAATCAGAGCTGAACTGAATGATAGCATTTTAATGTTTATTGTTAAATTTCTGAATAATTATTTTATAAATGGTTTAAAATATCTATTTGCCGAAAACTTTACAATTATTAAATGCATTCAGTTGTAACCCTTTCATTTATAATCAGGTCTGAAAAAATATATATTGTGCTTCCAACCATGATGATTACAGTATCTTTATAAAATGCACAAATTTAGTATTACAAAGACCTTATCACAAATCGAGAAATATCAACAGAGGGCACGCCACAACCAAGAATGATGGGATTGAAAACTGCAGGAAAAAACCAAAACAGAAACACATTATTCCCTAATAATGGCTAACGCAAATGAAATTCAGCGTTTTCATGGTTGCTTAAGAGATCAAGCGACGCTGTTGCCCCCTTTTCAATCCCTATATTGCATTGCGGCTTGGAATTGCGATAAACTTTATGGCCTGTAGTTACCTGATATTCTTTGGCTTCGTCCACATAATTTTCTGTAACAAATAATGTAATATAACATACCCATATATGGGCATAATGATGTCATAACATACCCATATATATATATATATATTAGATACCCATATATCATTAGATACCCATATATGGGCAAATCCCAGCTATTTTTTACACCATACCATACCTTGGACAGTTTTGAACAACTTGACCACACCAAACAACATGCAGAATACCCAAATAACACTGTTATGAAATTAAAGATGTTATTAGCTATCAGTCTTGATTAAGATGACTAAAAGCTTTGGCTGCTAATTTAACACTCTTCATTCAGTGATACAACAACTATGGAACTATGTTCCCATCTTGAATCATCAATAATCAAATCCAGTTGTAAAACATATGGTTAGTTGTGTAAAACACATAAGTCTTCAACTTTTTGAGTTAACACTCCAATCATACTTCATGTAAGAAATCTTAAATGTCTTCCCTTCTATTAATTCATTCAGTTTTCGTTTCTTATCTCCTGCAGCTAAATGATTTAAAACCCAACAGGCAACCTGCAAAACAAACAAATCAATAAACATTTATAGTATTTCTGACATGAGCGTAAATGAACACAAACACTGGTTTCCACTGGAAACAGTAGAAAAAATAGAACATCATATAGGCCTATTCTTTATGCTCTTGCAGTCACATCATGTTCTGTGTGGGTTCTATATTGTAATTTTCACCTGACACACTGTCTTGCTGCTGTGCCCAGCTGAAACTGTCATGATTTGTACTTAAATATTTTATTGCTTACTTCATCGTTGCTTCTACCAAAGTCTTCTCGATACCAGGTGAATATTTGACTGAGCTTGAGATCCTTACGCTGCAGGTCAACTTGACAACCGTCGTCGCTCTCCAAGAACGCATTAGCCGCCAGTTTCAGTTGATTATCAAGGCCCTGAGGAAAGCAATAAGCAATTATCAATTTCAATGTTGTAATAGGCTCATAACCAGGGTTTTTTATTTTTCAAACAAATACTTGATAAAACAAACTATCCCTTCCCCTTGCATGAAATACCATCAAAATGAAAATAAAATCCAAAATACACTCTCTACAGCTCTAGGGAGCTTCACCCCTGGCCCTCGAGAGTACCTGGCATTTCCTTGACTCTTGACCCCTAGCTATCACAGGTAAACCACATTAAGCATTAAGAATATCTATTACAGTACATTCTTCTGTGTGTTGCAGGGGCTCAGCAGAATGGTCCATTATAAAGGAACCATATAGTCATGTGTACTTACATCAGTTGAGTAAGTCTTGATGGGTGGACAGCTTTTAGCTCCACAGACAAGCGCAAAATGGATAAGAGGTTCTGGCTTCTCCAAAGCGACCTTTAACCTTGGATCATCCTTACCAAACGGTCTAAATAACATGCCGACTCCTTTTCGGTTTGATCGTAGAACGCCATTCTCAATGTCTTGAAGGCTGTATAGTTGTCCTCCAATAATGTAACTAACTGTATTAAAGAACTGAAATTTTAAAAAAAGTAACATTAAGTTTTCTACTCCTTCCATCGTTAATATCTGCCACTAGTGGCAGATTCAGGAAATTGAAGAGGGGCCTGGGAACCTTTGCAGATAAGATTCTAGACCACCTCAGCCCGAACATGGTTGGGGCTGAGGGATGAAATTTTACACCTGCATTTATCAAAAATTAAGGGGGAGTGAGAACCTTGAATCTGCCACAAATGGAAAGCTAAGCTGAGTATTGTGTATTTTATTGGTAT